>NC_134816.1:40257884-40267884 GCF_046742065.1 Oratosquilla oratoria
GTTAAGTTTAGTTTATATTGGGTTACGTTAGGTTAGGTTAAGTTTATATTAGGTTACGTTAGGTTAGGTCAGAGACCAACTATATTCTACTTGGAATATCAACACGCTCAACTACCCTTCCTCCTATATCCTTAGGACTGAGATTGAAAATTTCCTTAGTTTTTTTTTTTTTTTTTGGGGGGGAGGGCTACAGTATATCTTACCAATTTTCTGACCAGCAGGCCTTCTGGCTAGTGCTCTTTCTGACTACAAGAGACTGAGTTTAGGGTTGGATCCCTTAATCCAGCGTTTCCCAACCTGGGGTGCTGAAATCAATAATTATCATAGGGGGTGCTGGGAAGTGATGCACACAAAAATCACATTGATATATGTATCATTGATTACCTAGTTGTGCATATTTGACTTTTCCCATGCTATTCTATTTTTCTCGGGTGTTCATATTTTTTCTACAAATAATATTGTCAATTTGTTTCAGTTCTAAGGAATCGAGAAAATAAGTCATCAAGCAGTAAACTTTACTTTCTTTTGTCCTTCTAATAACAACAAGATAGGGGTGCTGAACTGCTTAGATATGACAACAGGGGGTTGCTATGGTCGGATAAGGTTGGGAAACGCTGCTTTAGTCCTTCCAACAGAAACGTTGGAGGAATCCAAGGATATTGTTAGATTATAGGGGAAGTGCATTGTGAAGTATGGACAAAAGGATTCTTCAGAACGAAAGTGAGTATTTTATCTAGCCTAAAGTCTCGCGATCTTTCTTTTCAACAAAGAGGCACACTTGTCACACACCTGGATGAGCTTAGTAGCAATGCCTTTCCCGCCATAGTTTTCATCAACTCCAACAGCGACAAATTCCATTATCTTGTCCACGTTTTCTGTCTCAAAGAAGTTCTGGCATGCTTCCAGTTCACACAGGATGTGGAAGAAAATATCCAGCTGTCGGTAAAATTTAAGTTTATTTATTATTTTGGAGCCAAGACGTGTCATCAACCTTCTGCAAATCTTTTAAAAACAGTTTAACAGATAAGGGGCAAATTGTTAAATCTAAATTATATCCTTGGACAAATATTACATTACCAATTATAAGAGATTAAACGAGCCTCGGAGATCACTAATTTGAATGGTGACCCAAATGGACAAGTGAATAAATGGATAAAAAAGTGGATTAAAAAGTGGAAAAGTTGTACGATGCATGAGAGAGAACTAGATTTTTTTTTTTTTTTTTTTTTTTTATAAAAAAGGGAGAAAGTCGTGTGTGCACAAGAATGGATAATCTTACCGGAATATTTTATTTGGAAGTGTGTGATATGTAGTAGGAATAGAAATATATGCATACAATCAGTGAGGAATGGGACCGGCGTGAGTGAACAAACGCTTTCCCTGGCGTATGCCCTCAATTGATGGTTATTTATTACACAATGGATACGTTCTATATGATAGAAAATTTTAATTTGCAAAGTGTCGCAAGTGTTTATAAGGGACAGGAGTGTCTGTTGGAAGTAGTCAAGGGAACACAGAGGAAGAACAAACAACAGCAGGCCTACTGGTCCTAACGAGGTTGTTTATGTTTACTATACTAAGCTACAGTTAAGAAAACAGGGTAGAAGATGAACTAACACTACTGCTACCACTATCCTGTCCAATTACAATTAAATACAGGGCTGTCAGATCTTTTATTGCAAAAGATAATATTTCATTTGTGGATTAGAGCACACAACTCGTGGAGCAATTGGTATAGTTCCCGGCTGCCACTACGGAGGTCCTGGTTCGAATCCCGCTCAGGGCTGAAATAATTTCTGTATCGCTGCGTTGCGGGTTGTTACTCCAACTCTCGTGGGCGGGGAGTTGGATGTGTCTGTGTGTGCGTGTAAAGTCACAGTATTACCCATAGATCGGCCATATACGAGCTCTGAGCTCTCTTCCGGGGAGAAAATAGCTGTCGATCACGGGTCCAACACGTGATCCAAAGAGTGGGAGGGTTGGTGATAGTGTCAGGCTACATCAACACTGTGCGATTACCGCCATGGCTGTTGACCGTGCATATGGTTGGGGTGGTGGTGTAGTTTAAGCTTTAATGGTCCAATGCTGGACCGGCCTGTCCCCTGAGGAACGATACAGCCTCTGTACTACACCGCTCTGGCATAATCAGGTTTTTGGTATGGTGAGAAGTTCATGTGAAACGTCTTTTGGTGTGTTGAAATGTCTGTGGTTTGTGAATGAAGTGTAATCAGGTCAACCATATTGATTAAGTGCTTGTATATATATACACACGACGCTGGGCTACCGCACCTCTGATTCCGCCGTTGTGGAGGGTGGATTGGAAAAGCATGAAAGTGTTTTGCACTTATGCAAGAGTACCAGGGAGAGATTTGGAATCGATAGGTAGCAACCTGGACGGAAACAGCACAGGACTGAAGGGCATGGAGAGGATCACTGTTGGCGGACCACAATCTACCTGAGGTTCAAGATCCACCGGAGTGGGTGAGTGAGTGAGTGAGTGAGGTGGGAACAGAAACACATGGGAAGGACGCCAGTTTAAAAAGAAAATGAGACATAGATATGTATAAGAAAAGATTAACTGTTTTGTAAGAAAACTCCACATACTTTTTCATTCCCTTGTGTATCGTGGCCTCCGAATGTGAGTCCGTCGTCCCGTGAGACGAATTTTGATAAGCGGCAACCCACTATCTTATTTCCATTGGCCTTGTCCCTGCAAAGATAAGAAGCTCCACACGTGGCCCATGTCTTAATCGCCACATTTACCCAATTTCGGTGATCTTCTGAAGTCAAGTGAAGGCCAACAGTCTGAAAAAGATATTGTCGGTAAGATATATCTAATAAAAAAAATCGGGGCACATGAAGAATTGTCATCCCAGAATGCCCACATGAAGAATCGTCACCCCATGAGATCCCACCTGAAGAACTGTCACCCCATACGCCGAATATCAACAGTGGAATAAAGATTATTTTAGCTTAGATTAGGTTACGTTACGTTACGTTACGTTACGTTACGTTAGATTAGGTTAGGTTACGTTAGGTTAGATTAGGTTAGGTTACGTTAGGTTAGGTTTGTTATGTTACGTTAGGTTAGGTTGAATGAAGGTTATGATTATTGTCATCAACTTATACAGGCGAAGAATCGTAAACCCAGGGTGGCCCACATGAAGAATTGTTGCCCTGTCGAAGTCTGGGGTGACGATTCTTTATGTCCACCGTCTCCCAAAAGATATCTTATCCTGTGTTGCTTAGTAGGAAAGTGCCTAACACTACAATAAGAATAAAGTAGTTTTGAAGCCTAATTATGATCGTCTTATTCAACACTGCAAATACTACCACACCGAAGTAATTGCATTGAAAAGTTTAAATACATTAATGTTGCGTTTTAAGCCTTAGTCATATGACTAAGAAATTTTGCATCTTATCTTGGCTCCTCCTAGATGACGAGTCATCCCTGCATCTTGCCCATTGCCCTGAGTCAGAAACAATGCAGCAAGACACAGCACTCAAATATCCACTTGTAAAAAATTACTGATAAAATATAACCATGGTGGGAGATTTTAACTGTAGAAAGGTGAATCGGAAGGAGTGGAAAATAGGCAGAAATGAGGAACCTTGCGATAATACAGCAATTAACAATGTAGTGACCCAACGGATCAAGGAAACAACAAGATGTAGTGATAAAACTCCCCTAACAAGATTGAGTCCACAGGTTAAAAACTAATCTAGTTAACCTTTAGAATACCAATGTTCTATAGGGAAAGGTGATCATGTACTCGAACTCCACATGTCAATAGGAAATATCAAAATAGTCTTTTTAACATTTTAGTCTCTCCCTCTCGTTCTTGGCACATATTTCTTCACACCTGAATTGTAAAAATCCAGAATGATTTCTCATTTCTTATGTGTTTCACATGTCTATCTGAATTCCTTCCACTCCGTTTTCTTCAAAGAATTCTTCAGTCCTGTAATATTTGGTAGAGTTGAAACTTTGATTTTGAAATAATTAATAGAAAATGAAACTTAGTGAACAATAAGAAGTAAAACATGCTCAAAGTCCACCAGAGGAGACTTCATCCTTGTTGGAGGGCGGAAAATGAATATCAAGATTGTAAGAGACACAAGAAAGATTCCATGCAGGAACAACGAAAAGGCGAGCGAAGAAAGAGCTGTTAAGATAGGACTGAGCAGTGGGAAACACAGAGCTGAGAAACCTTGGAGCTGATAATCCTTATCGTGGCTACTTTCACTCCCACTAGTACAGGTGTCGATGTTTTGGAGAAAGCCCGGAGACTGCGGCGAACTGTAGAGCGGCAGTGGCCACATGTCCGTCGAGACCACCAGACACAACCTGACTCACTACTGACATGTCAGATCTGTGGCAGAGAATGCGGATCAAGAATAGGGCTCCTAAGTCACACCAGAGCCATGAAAGGCGACACCAACATCTACACAGACGAGACACTCGTCTTTTATTCTTACATCATTTGGAAGGGAACATCATATGTCGTCTTTGGAAAGTAAGGATTGCATTGATGACGATGATGATCAGTTTCATAAACGAAAAATAGGAAGCTGGTTCAAAAGTCATGGGGTGATTACGTATGAAGAATGTGGGTTGGGTATGAAATGGTAAAGTTAGAAAGTTTATCTGAAAATTAGTGGTCTTGATTACCATGAACCAATTCGCTTAAACTAGAGAGGGTAAATTTATGTACCGTGGGCTCCCGAGTAAAGAAGCTTCTTCCCAAGAAGTCTGCGAGTTCATCACAATCTTCCAACTTGGTAACTTCATAACATAGATCTGCCATCTTTCTTGGTTAGTCCTCCTGATCAGGTCATGGGAAGAAAAAAAAAAATACGGTTGATAAATATGACATACAAAGGGAACTTTGGACACTTGTAATAGAACCAGAAATCACTCCCAAAAGTCTATGAATAATTAAGCAAATCATATTTTTGTATATTCAGTTACACACATCAGGTTGCAATAGAAAATGACATGTAAACACAAATCACCATAATATTTTCACATCTAAAGGGAACTTTGTCCCAATATATTTAACACTGGCATAGATGAATAGCCAGAGGAAGCTGGGGCCTGCATCTCCTGAGGCGAAACAAGAGAAGAAGATTTTGCCTCCATATGTTCCCGTTAAATCGTTACACACATTCCCCAGTTTTTCCATTTTATTACCACTTTATCCTCTGAGAAGAATGTACCCTACAAATCATCAGAATTTATTACAATAGTCATTCGAGAGTTTATAAGTTTATTATTGTCACAAGCAGCGTGAACTATTCCCAAAACACCGTCAGCAAAGAATCTCAATTTAAAGAAAAGGCTCAGGCAATTTTTATTTAGTATTAGATTTATTACATTTATGCTTTGTAGCCTTTTTATTATGTCAAGGCAGACGCCTCGACATAATATTATGCACTAGTCATGTCTGAACTTTTCCTTATGAATTTTGCAAAATTTGAACTTTTCCTTATGAATTTTGTAAAATTCAAGCTAAGGGTATTTAGTTTCAGGTTCCACAGACGAGAACCACACCAATGGACTTGGTTATAGCAATACTAGAAATGTGGTAAAGGAGACCGATTGCATCCTTGCTAGTGCTCATTGAGGCTTCTCCCGTCATCCGGGAGGAGCCAAGAAGAGAGGGAGGGAGGGGTGGTGAATGGGAGTGGAGTATGTGGGGGTGGAATGGGTGGAATGGGTGGAAGTGGATTTATGCCTTTGACTTTGGCTACCTCCCTTATAAGAGGGGAAAACCCCTGGTATATGTATGTATGTAAAATAGAGAAGATGTATACAAAAATCAACGTTATTTTCTACCTTTCAGTCAATTTTGTTTAATTTCGTAAAATACAATTTTATCTTATGGCTTATCATTGGTTATATTTTGAATTACATATATATGGGGATGCCAAAATGTTGTAAGTGTTAAGGGTTTCTAAGGGTCTCAATCTGGATGGGAGATTACTGCTGGAGCATTAAACGAGATTGCCCTGAGACAATTCCCAAACTCAAGATCTTCAAGCCCAAATTCCTGACTTAATAGACTGTAATTGAACTTTGTCTCATTATAGTAACTTATATCTTATCTACCAATCAGTTTCATATAAACGATGACCTTTGCTTACAAGGGAAAGTGTTTGGAATTTTGTTGTTGAATAAATGGAAGCTAAATTGCATTTTTTTATCACCCAGCTAATCTAAAGAGAGTTCAGTCACATATTTCTGTAGATAGGCTAAGACGTCAGTGAAATGAAGACGAAAATTTTAGATTTTGAAACACCTTGATTGCAAAACAATATATATATATATATATATATATATATATATATATATATATATATATATATATATATATATATAAAGAATCAGGTCTCAAACCAAGATACTCAAATTAGCTAATACAAAGAGTTGATACCATTTCAATATATATACATATATATATATATATATATATATATATATATATATATATATATAAAGAATCAGGTCTCAAACCAAGATACTCAAATTAGGTAATACAAAGAGTTGATACCATTTCAATATATATATATATATATATATATATATATATATATATATATACAGACGCTCCTCAACTTACGTTTTAGTTACGTTCCGAACGGCCGAACGTAAGTTGAAAATGAACGTAAGTTGTTACTGTACTATACATCCGTAAATTCTATTACCGTATCTTATAAAACACCCCTAAATCATTAATTATACACATAACATTGTAAAATAATAACATTAATTTCAAATAAATTAAATTCAAGCAACATAAATTGAGATGGTGGAGGAGGAGGGGGAGGAGGAGGATGAGGATGAGGCAAGGCATGTTCAGTTTGGCGTATCTGCAATGTAAAAAATGGACGCAGCGTCATGCGCAAGTATCGTTTGAACTACGGAGAGCGCGCTAAACTAAGAAATTCACTCAATTTTTTTTTTTTTTTTTTTTTACAATTTTTTTCTTTTTACAGTCAGTTCAAACGTAAAATCGAAAAAACGTAAAACGAATGAACGTAAGTAGAGGAGCGTCTGTATATATATATATATATATATATATATATATATATATATATATATATATATATATGTATATATATAAAGAATCAGGTCTCAAACCAAGATACTCAAATTAGGTAATACAAAGAGTTGATACCATTTCAATATATATATATATATATATATATACATATATATATATGTATGCATATATACAGGGTGTTTAAAAATGTACTCACTTTTTGACAGACGATTATTAATATGTCCCCCCCCAAAAAAAAAAAAAAAAAAAAATGTACTCATTCTTTGACTTCCCAGTACTCATGCAATTTGTGTTCAAGCAGGTGTTTTTTTTATATAGATACAATCCGAAGGGATTAAATCAAATTCAGGAAACTAAAGTGTTGTATAGATTATTATTTGATGTCATTTAAAATTATCTAATGTTCTCTCTCATTCCTGCGTGTTCGCAAATGTTCAAACTGGTTTCCATTATTTTCCAAACACAGCTGATAACGTACAACAATGGATTCGACACCATTGCCAAACATTTCGTTTGGAATTGCAAGACGTTGTCTTCGGATTTCATTTTTCAAATCATCGATAAGTCATTGGTTTTGCGATATCCCCATAAAAAGAAATCCATTTGCTTGAGGTCTGGAGAACGTGCAGGACATTCAGCGCTACCTCGTCTCCCAATCCATTTGTTTGAATGTGTTGCATTGTGGGTAATGCCGTGCATCCCGATGGTAGAGAGGAGGAGTTACATCTTGCTGGAAGTAAATCTCCTCGTCCCCAAACATCTCTTCAATTCTTGGACCGACAATTTCCATCGGTAAATTTAAGTAAACTGGGCCACTGACAGTTTGGTAAAAAAGAAAAAAAAGAAGAAAAAAAGAAGAAAAAAAAAATGGTCCAATGATGCCCAATGCTGACATCCCACACCACACTGTAACGCCTGGTAAGTTCAAATGGTGTTCCATAGTAAAATGTGGATTTTCAAAGACCCATTATGTGCAACTGGATCAGTTAACCGACCCAGTTGCAAATACTGGGCCTTTGAAAATAATGGAAACCAGTTTAAACATTTGCGAACACGCAGGAATAAGAGAGGGCATTAAATAATTCTAAATGACATCAAATAATAATTTCTACAATTTTTTCTTAATTTAATTCAACCCCTTCGTATTGTATCTATGTCAAAAACACCTACTTGAACACAAATTGCATGAGTACTGGGAAGTCAAAGAGTATTTTTTTTTTTTTTTTTTACATATTAGTAATCGTCTGTCAAAGAGTACATTTTTTTGAACACCTTGTATATATATATATATATATATATATATATATATATATATATATATATATATATATATATATATATATATATATATATATATATATATATATATGGGAATGGGGTTGGGGGAAACACGGGACTTTATCTGAATATCTATTTTATTCCTGTAATAAACACGATATTCAGATAAAAACCCTTGATTCCCCCTCCACCTTTCCCAAAATTTGTCCCAATGTCTCTACATATATATATATACATATATATATATATATATATATATATGTATATATATATATATACATATACATACATATATATATATACATATATATATATACATATACATACATATATATATATACATATATATATATATATATATATCGGTGTTATCTTCATGGTCACCTACTCCCCAACTGTACTTTTCTTATCGATCTGTTGATAAAAATATCTATTCTTAAAGAAACGAGCTCTTATCAGGTCACGTGGCATGTCGAGATGTAAGCCAGGGTGATGCAACCTGGACATCTCTGTATGATTATCACCATAGCTGGGCGCGTTCCTCGGTGCATTCCGCTTTAGTTTGGCCGCGGTTAGCGCTCCCAAACTATTAAAGCAATATATGTGCCGGCATAGGATGTGGCCTACCGGACTTTTATTTCGGTATGAACCTGTTTCTTATGCTTTGATATTTTGGGAGCTCTAACTGCGGCCAAACTAAAGCGGAACGCATCCAGGAACGCGCCCAGCTTTGTTGATCACCACACTCCGCACCAACTCAATAATGAATTTTATCCACCTGATCCAGAGCTGACCTGCCCGGATTGTGGATGGATAAGCGGGTCAAGAATTGTGCTCCACAGTCACCTCCGTTGGCATCAGCCCCAAAGACCTCAACGTCACCAACCAGCTTCACCCACAGCACCACACTTCACCGGGGCACCGTCGTCGTTGATCTCGGCACTAATGGATACATGAATGTATTGTTCTGTTTTGGTGTTCTCACGCGTTTTCCCACAGCAACAATTCTGCCCTGATTTTGCGACAAAATATTCTGCGAGCTGCATTACAAAAGCAAATAAAAATAAGAGAAAGCACATAAATAATAACAATAATAATAATAATTAATAATATTAATAATAATAATAATAACAATAGTAATAATAATAATAATAATAATAATAATAATAATAATAATAATAATAATAATAATAATAATAATAATAATGATGATGATAATGATAATAATAATAATAATAATAATAATAATAATAATGATAATAATAATAATAATAATAATAATAATAATGATAATAATGATAATAATAATAATAATAATAATAATAATAATAATAATAATAATACATACATACATATACCAAGGCTTTTCCCCCTTACTAGGGAGTTAGCCAAAAATGAAAAGGCATAAAATCATTCCCACCCATTCCATCCCTGAAAACACTCCACACCCCTCCACTCTCCCTCCCATCTTAGCAACTCCTAGATGACGGGTCATCCCTGCACCCTGTCCACTGCCCTGGGTCAGAAGCAGTGTCGCAAGACACAGCACATCCACAGCAAGGACGCTTCATTAAATCGGCGACCCCCCCTCTCCGTCCCCCCATATAAAGGAGAGGACAGGGAGAAATCCCTTCGGGCTGCGTCAAAATTTTGCT
>NC_134816.1:40270384-40315384 GCF_046742065.1 Oratosquilla oratoria
TCTCTGTCCATTCTCTTAATTAATGTATTTTTCTTATTTTGAACTTACTATTAATACTTTTACCCCCAATAAGCTTGCGAGGATTTTCATTTTTTTCTTTATTTTCCTTTAAAGAAAAATAATTGTTTTGTTTTATAAATTATATATATATATATATATATATATATATACATATATATATATATATATATATATATATATATATATATATATATATATATATATATATATATATATATATCCACTCCAGAGAGTAACTATTACGTGTGGGAATGGCAAAACAAAGCATTTGACATAGAGGTGAGGGTCGGCCATGTTTGCCAAAAACATCAGAAAAAAAACTTGTCAGGAATAAAGTCGCCTCAGGAAAACAACCGCAATTTCGCTATTTTGTAGTTCTGCCCTACCTCCAATCACACTACTTTCATACACAAAACTTAAGCTTCGTGGCGTAGTGGTTAGAGTTCCCGGCTGTACTCTAAAGCGATCCGGGGTCGAATCCCGCCCAGGGCTGAAATAATTTCAGTATCGCTGCGCTGCGAGTCGTTACTCCAACTCTCGTGGAGTGTGTGTGTGCGTGTAAGGTCACACCATTACCCATAGATCGCTCATATATGAACTCTGACCTCTCTTTCGGGAGGGAAATAGCTGTCGATCACGAGACCAACACGTGAATTACACCTGTTACTTGAGTGATTTTTTTTTTTTTTTAGTAGGAACGACTTCGGTTACAATTTTTTTTTTTTTTCGAATTTCCAAATGTCAAATCACCTTTGCTTTCTATACTCACAAGCTAAATGACGAACTAAGAGAAGCCAAATCTAGAATACGAATATTAGACAAATTGTTAAACTGTGGACTTAGGAAAGTCTAGAATATTATAAGCGAGGTCGTCTCCTAGTTTTTATTCTTTCAAATTCACAACAGTCTTTCAGGATGGATGAACGAAATAACCGGCGTGATCACACTGGTCTATTTTATCTCCGACGGTTGGAGCAAATTTGTAGCCGAAAGCTTTCGCGAAGTAATCAATTTCCTCCTGCATATCAAATTACATTCTATGTCAATTGTTGAGAAATCAAAATAGTTTGCCAAAGTAATTTCACGCCGGGAAAAATTCTGGAGGTTGAAGGAAAAGTAGCCCAGTGTGATAACCTTTTTACTCGCCTGAATAGATACATAGTAGATTGACCCGCACATTCAACGAGGATGACGTAACAAGTTGGAAACGTAGGACTTTTGCTCGACTGAATATATTCGCCTGGTAATAGTTACATCGCGTAAATCGACTATTTACAATTGACCAGGGGTGGGGGAACTTTTGGCACGCGTGCCACAACCTGGCACACTAACGACTTTTTTCCCGTACGCGAAACCCTGGCAGGGTTCACTTTAAAACAAATAACTGATAAATCACCAGTTTCTTTTGTATAACTGTTGGTATGCTGCGCTGGGGGGGGGGGCGAGGAACGGGGCCCTACGAGGTCAAGGGAAGGAGCCCATGCTCGTATACAAACCTATCGTTTTACCCGGTTGGCACGCGAGAAAATTTGCATCAAAGATTTGGTACGCAAAACAATTTGCGTCAAAGATTTGGCACCCAGACTTAAAAACGTTGCCCACCCTTGCTATAGACCAATACATATATACTAAAGCCACTTGCATGCTGCACTCCCAGATTAACCTTCTAAATGACCAACATAAACTTACCAGATAACAAACACTAGATCAGTATTTGGCGCTGGGAGCTCCTTAACAGTTAATTTAACTCAAGTGGAGGTCAAACACGAACTCACGTGCGGCAATGTCGACCACTGGGATATAAGTTGCGCGTTCAAGTGATATTAAAGAAAGAGGGGAGGTGCCAAATGTCACAAGAGAAGAATTGTAATCTAATGTGCAGCATCCGAATTTGAAAGGTGTTTTTCGACATTGGGATAATCTTCATCAGTATCTATGGATTCATATATATATATATATATATATATATATATATATATATATAGATATATATATATATATAGAGAGAGAGAGAGAGAGAGAGAGAATGCGTGAGGGAGAGCATGTCTTGTTTATTCATTAAACATCCTCCTTCTACCTCCCTACCACCTCCTCTACACACACACACGTGCATCTCATCACTGAAGACACAGAGAGAGCCCCGCTCAGCGTCACTCCTATCATGTATGTAATAAAGGGAATTAGCCTAATTAGGTAAATGAAACACACACACACACACACATATATATATATACAGCCTCAGAGACTTACCTAGTCGGTCTGTTCGAGGACACCAACCTGTGCGCTATCCATGTAAGCGTGTTACCATCATGCCCAAGGACATCCAGCTGGCTCGCAGGATCCGTGGCGAGTGTGCTTAGATCATGAGCACGTACGCAGCGGGGGTCGTCGGCAGCAGCAGCATCAGAAGAGCACAGGGAAAGGAAAGGAAAGGAAAGGGAAAGAGAGGAAGGCAGGTAACACGCCACACACCCTCCCTTCACCCAACCCAATCCAAACCACCCTTACCTGCCTTCATTCTCATGCCGACCGACCAACTAACTCCAGCTGGCTCGCAGGTGTAATACCATCCAAATCTGCGTTCACTCATAACTGTTCTGACCTCCCCTCCCCCTCTTTTTTTGTTCTTCAGAAGTTTAGTTTAGTATAACAATGACTGATGTTTACAAATTGGTTTCCACCTTTGTTTTGCCAGTCATAACATGGTATATGTCTCAGGTAGGGTCCGAGAACAGTTATGATCTGACCTTTTTCCTCGTTCTCCTTGTTGTTTTACTCATTCGAGTACTGGTCCCCTGTACCCTACCTCTGGTGCTTAAGGTTATAATGTACTACTCCGTAGTGCTCATACTAATTGCCCACTCCGTCCTGAGATTCAGGTTAATTGTTAGATTTAATTAATAGGTGACCTTAGCTGCAGTGTAGCATTGACTATAACTACATGTTGTTACAGATGTAGAATATTGTAGTATATCATTAATGGTCCTACTCTGATATAGTACTCACTCATACATGTTGATACAGCCGTAGAATAATGCAGTATATCATTAATGGTACTACTCTGATATAGTACTCACTCATACTGTTTTGTTACAGTTTAACATTATTTTGTTGTTCCTTTGCTTAATGCAATGTTCCTTTTTGTGATGGTGCTCAATTTTTTTTTTGTCTCAGTATTCCTGTGTGCAAACATTTTAGTAATATTAGCAAAACTATAACAATGTTTATGTGTCATATGTGTACTGACTGGTATTACTCATGTGGTCCCCTTAACCCCCTACGTATGCAGTCTGTGTGACTTAGTGTAGAATAACAATCTGATGAGGACCACAATGGAAATAAGCGTACATGCTTTTTGTGTTATCCTCGGCAATTTGCATTTATTATTCCGAACTGTGTTCTTGTCATTATTTGCACTTCATGTACATTGATTCATTGCCAAATAAAGTCTATCTATGTATATATGTGTATATATATATATATATATATATATACATATATATATACACACACATACACGACACGATGAAGCAGAGGTAGAGTTCCCGGCCGCCACTATGGCGGTCCGGGTTCGAATCCTGTCCAGGGCTGAAATAATTTCAGTAACGCAGCACTGCGGGTCGTTACCCCAACTCTCGTGGGCGGGGAGTTGGGTGTGTGTGTGTGTGTGTGTGCGTGCTTGTAAGGTCACAGCATTACCCATAGATCGGTCATATATATGAGCTCTGAACTCTCTTATGAAAGGGAAATAGCTGTCGATCACGAGTCAAACACGTGATCCATGGCCATGGTGAATCACATACTCGGCGGTGCAGTGGCACCATTCTCGACCGCTAGTTCAGCAGTCCAGGTTCGAGTCCCGCCCAGGGCTGAAAAAGTAACTTTGCTGCACTACTAACCGGCACTCCAACTCTAGTGGGCAAGGAGTTGTGTACTTGTATGTGTGTGTGTGTGTATGTGTGCGTGTGTGTACGCGCACGCGCAAGATCACAGTATTACCCACAGATCGGTCTATATATGACCTCTGAGCTCTCATCCGGGAGGGTAATCACTGTCGATCACAAATCCGAAACTGTGATCCAGTGAGCCGGTAGAGGGCAACCCCCTCAGCTTCCTGAAGGTAGACCCTCCCCCTGGCGCTTCCTTACGCTCGAGAGGGTCCCGTTCCTCCCTTCCTGATCTCTGGCCACCACCACTCTTAACAGTTTCATAAAGTAAACACCAACTCCTGTTTTATGCATAAATACATGAAATAGTACGGGCGCATCAAGGTTGAGGTTGATGGAGGGTGATAACCCCGCGAGTCCATAAAAAGATAGATATACAAATATATATATATATATATATATATATATATATATATATATATATATATATATATATATATGAATAAAAACAACTAGAGGAGGTGAGGTAAAGGTACGAGAACCGATGATGGACTTGCTTTATTTTCATCCCTATGACTGTATGCCTTCGTTTCCTATTGTATTATCATTATTATCATCATCATCATTATTATTACTATTGTTATTATTATTATTTTTATTATTATCATTATTTCTATTATTATTATTATTATTATTGTTATTATTATATTATTATCATTATTGTTTTTTATTATTATTATTGTTATATATTATCATTATCATTGTTGTTATATATTATTATCATTATTATTATCAATATTATTATTATCATTATTATTATTATCATTATTATTATTATTGCATTTCTCATGCTGAGCTATACAATGCACCACATTGGTAAACCCCACGCCTGAATAAAATCGTCTGACGGCACCAAAAATCAAATGTCCGAGTCGTTTGACAGTTGCGAAAACAAAATTGTCTCGATATTTGTGGTGGAATGTACGCGTATCAAAATGTCCTGTGAGAAAAGCGTCTGGAGTAAGATCTGCATTCCCAGAGAATTTGAGGATTGTTTATCTTTACAAGCTAATATTTGGCGGTTTGGGCTGAGCTTAACCTCTCAATAGGAGTATATTGTACGATAATTCACATTATTCGCGTTATGAAATATAAAGTCACTGCTGTATTTATTTATTTTTCACTCTGAATATTAATAGCCACAGAAAATGCGATCAAACCATTTCACAGAAATCGGGGGTCACTCATCTACAACCACAAAATAAATAGAATCAAGATAACTCATGACGCCTACGTAGGCATCATGGTATGGAAGTTAAGAAGCTCATTCTGAGCTAACCTAACCTAACCGATCGTCAAGGTTGGGGCGATATATATTCACAAGCTCATTTCTAAGGTTGCTACTATGTGGGGCTGCTTATCTTGACATGGTACTCTGGCGTTTATGGTGTTTACAACGTCCACGTCTTATTATTGATATTTTTTTATATTAAATTCATTAAAAAAGACCTTATCCATTCCAGATAAACGATTACACGACTTTTTTCTATGCCTTGTCTTTCAGGTTCGAAGATTATACGTTATTTTTCTACTTTTCTCGTACAAGTGGACACGGGGTTGTTTGAGGGGCTATCACACTGAGCTAGTTTTCCTTCAACCTCAGATGAATCAGAGATATCGCCCTCCAATAAAAAAAATAATAATAATAATAAATACAATAAAATCCGCCGTAAAATCACAATAGCAAACAATCTTATTTTTTTTTCTCGGCAGTTTACATAGAATGTCATTTGATATGCTGGATGAAAATTATCTTCCTCCAGTATATCAGATTCCTCCCTGGAAGCTGCGGCTTGCGGATCTGCTTTAACAGTCGGAGGGAAAATGGTCCATTGTGGTGACGCCTTTACTCAAGGTCGCTGTTTCTGTTGCGGGGACGGGGTGTGTGTGGGGGTAATTATTACATGTCATTATTTCACTCAATAGTCACAAACAACCTTGGTATTACTCCGATTAAGCTTATCGTCTCCTTGATCCTGAAGTAGGAGAGTTTTTTTCGTTTTTTATTTTTAGTTTGAATAACACAGGTGTTTGCAGTTGCCAGGTAGAAAATTATATTATCACTTTCATTGCAGTCCGCCTTACACTCATAAGGCCCAGTACATGTATTTTATGAAACATTTTATATATTCTATCTAGTATATTTTATTAAGTATATTATATGAAGGATATGTTATCATTCAAATGCCGTTCAGGGTATACAGCCACTACGGCGGTCCGGGTTCGAATCCCGCGCAGGGCTGAGAAAATTTCAGTATCGCTGCGCTGGAGTCGTTACTACAACTCTGGTGGGCGGGGAGTTGGGTGTGTGTGTGTGTGCGTGTAAGATCTCAGCATTATCCATAGATCGGTTATGTATGAGCTCTGAGCTATCTTCCGGGAGGGAAATAGCTGTTGATCACGAGTCCAACACGTGATCCAAGACCATGGTGAATCACATGACAAAACCCCAATCTGAATAGCAGACAAAGACCCAATAGGAAAATTGGGGCGAGGATATAACCTACACTAACCTAACTTAACCTATTCACTGATTGGGGTTTTGTCTGTTGACCTCATATTCTGTTTAGAATGTCATCGTACTCAATTACTCTTTCTCCTCAGTTCTTAGGTCTGAGACTGAAAATTTTCCTCAACAAAACGTATTCAACTACTCTTTCTCCTCTATTCCTAGGCCTGAGACTGAATTTTTTCTTCGAATTTTTTTTTTCTTTCTGCTACAGTATATCTTACCAATTTTCTGACTACTGGGCTTTCTGACCACACAAGTGTCACCACAATTTTCGCCAGTAAAAATTATCACCATTATTACAATCACATTTATCACTACCGTCGTCTTCTTCACGGTCATATAACGTAGTCCTCAAATTACTAAAATTTCATACATTTGTACTACTTATTTGCTTATCTTGTCTATAACAATTTAAGATACAAAGAGTAATTTACAACGATGAGACTATCTATAAATATGAAATATCATGTGTATATATTTTTCTTCGTACTTTTCTTCTGATTTATTGGAAATAGAATCGATGATATTATCATATTACGTTTTACGGGATAAAAGGAAATTTCGGGTAAATATCTATTAATAATATAAAATAAAACAACATTGTTATTTGTATAAAAAGTTTTCTGCTTTAAAAAGCGAAGTTACTTACGGGCACAGTTTACTTAACTATAGTCATCCATATTGTTTTCTATTGTGTGTACGACGTAAAAAAACGAACATTTCCACACGCTTGAATCACCTTGAAGCAAATTTAACCTGCCCGTACAAACCACCTCAACAAATCATATCATGGTCCAACACGAGATGTCAAAGATATATGTATTTTCTATTGCCCCTTCCTGGAGTCTTTCGTTCGGCCCCAAACGTGTCCACCTCTTTTATACGTGGCCAGGCGAACCATCTGTGCCAGGAGCTATTTAATGATTTTCCTAATAAGACTGCCTCACCTCGTAATGATTTTGGTGTCATGGTTGATATTAAGCCGAGATCCCATCCCCACAAAGCCAGGGGCATTACATCCAACCTTCTAAAACTCGCAATGTGACACAGCACCCTCGTTTGTGACTTCTAATTTCCGACATACGCTCTGTCATTGATTTTGTTCATTGCACATGGAATACAGGATTTATTATAGACTACCTACTGGAGTCTGTTCAGCGTTGATGGACTAACCAAAATCATAACATGCATTTCTTTACCTAGCAGACTTAGCGCAACCTATTTGCAATTAAGGGAAGACTAGGCCTATTCAGGACTGACTTACTGATACAAAATATTTCATAATCTGTCTCTCATCAGCCTATCGGAATTGTTCAAAGTGACACCTCGTGTAACCAGAAATCACAAATATTAAGTTGCTGTTGTTGTTGTCGTTCCCTAGACTGTCTGTCCGAGCAGTCCCGTCTCCCCAAGGAAGGCCACGGCCGAAACTGGGTTTTCCCACAAATCCTTTATAGAGTGGTATGTTGTGTTGTTTGCGTGCATGATTGTGTATAATGCAGTCTTCCATTATGTGTTGTATGGTATGGGGTGAAGTGTTACATCCTGGGCAGCTGTTCACAACACGGTTGTCCAGCCTCTTCTGGTAGCTTAGAAGTGCTGGGTGGTGACCGCATCGCAGTCTGGCCAAGTGGACTCTGTCCTTACGTGGGAGAGAGGATTCAGAAGGGTGGATATCAGGGGGTCTGGCATGCAGCAGTGTGTTGTCTTTCAGTGTGTTAATGGAGCGGTGAGTGATATGATTATGAATATGTTTCCGGAGGCTGGTATTTGGTGGTTGTGGAGGAAGAGAAGAGAGTATCTGTGTGTAATAAAGGTCTTTGGGTGTAGTTTTAATGTTTCTTGGTGTGTGTGGGTGTTCTGCTATGTAGTGTAGCGGGTGTGATGTGTTTGTGGTGGCTGCAGCAAGTGTTTGTGTGCCTCTCATGTCGAGGTGGTCCTTGACTTTGAGGACTTTTGTTTCATGGTGTAAATGGTCTGTAGGTGATGTATTTGTGCAGCCTGTAATTAGCTGCAACGTCTACGTCGTGGGACCACCCCCCAACCCCAAGAGTTGGGGGCCAAACAGCAGCAACTACCCCTGGCCATCAGCTCTACGCAGATGGCACCGATCCCCAAGGAGGAGCTACACCTACCTGGGGGAGTACCACAAATATTAAGTTGCTGTTCATCACGCTGCGACAGAAACTCGCAAGCGTTTCCTCTCTTTCCAGCCAAATAATATCAACCTGGTGCTCCTTGCCACCTGATATAGTTGAAGCGCCCTCATTAGGCAAATTAAAACTTTGATCTAACTCTACGAGGAGCCTAAAACACCAGTTGCATATAACCTACTGCATGCTTGGCACACGAACCACACTTTCGGGCACTTTACTAGCATGTTATTTTGATACTATCCTGCTTATTATTTGTCAACACATTTGCCTGATTGGTAACCTCACCAGTTTAATTTTTATTTGCCATCGACGTGTCAGGTCTTCTCTGAGCAAATCAGAGTTTCCTAATAACATATAACTTCAAGAATATATCTTTGTACTTACACATTTTACTTAGAAGAAAAGTATTTTTTTCAATAATTTGAAAGCTGTACCGCCGTAGTTAGAATGTAAACAAACAAGCATGATAACTTAGCAAGTGAGAAACGTAAGACGAATTCGGAGGAACGTGGCGGAACATGTAAAAGGGGTCCGTGAAAATGAATTCGTACGATATTTTCAAAAAGTTAACCCGCGGTGTTAAATTTGATCACAAGAGATTTAAAGATGACTTCCAAAGACTTGGAGTAAGTTGATTTCAAGCTGTGTAGATACCAACAACTGTTTTATTGAGTTCAGAACAGCTGAACTTCAACTTGCATGGAAAGGTGCTATTTTTATTATATTTGATCATGTTTTGTGGTTTTATTATTTGTAAAGTCCCAGAAACACATAAGAAAGGATATTTAACATGAAACTTAAGTTGTCAAGTAGCACCTAACATAACCTAACCAAAACAAAGTAGAACAAGGCCAAACTTACTTGTTGTTTCCATTTAATTTAGGAGTGCCGCTTCACAGCCACAGATCATGACTAGAACAAATTGACTGAGCCTTGAGAGCTGTTTGTAATGGTAAGGGTAACAATACGGGGGCTTATGTAGGGGTATCATGGGGAATGAAGTCAGCCATGCCTGTATTTTGTATGGCAGAAGAAAACACAAGATTTTAGATTGGTCTAGGCTGTAGGGTCTCTAAGGTGGGGGCACATTGCACATCAACCACTTTAGTATGACTCAAATTCTCACACAGCATTGGCTGCCATATGTAATTTGTATCACACTACTCACATTATAAAATACAAAGTCACTGTTGTACTTCTCTTACTCTGAGTAATAATTATAATAAACCCAGAAAATATTATCAAACCAGTTCACAGAATCTGGGGTGTAACTCATGTACAACTACAAAGCACATATTATCAAGACGCCCACACCAGCATCCTCATGTACCCCACTCATTCCTCATGATGTCTACAAAGCTATAATTTTTTTTCTTCTATACTAGTTACCCAACTTTTTGTGTGAATGACATTTTCTAATCTATTTCAGTTGAAATGTGAGAGGAATAAAGAAGAGCTAAAGAACTTTGGTTGTGGACAGTTACCAGAGAAGGCTCCCTTAAATTTGGAAAATAATGAAGGTGAAGTAAAGATCTCTCCTGTGACATGTTAAGTGGTAGTTCTTGTATCTTTTTCAAACCATTCTGTATCTCATATTTTCGTATAGCCCTATCATTTTCTATTCCCATCACACTCATTGTGACAAATGATGGCTACCTACTTATGGTGGTCTTGCAAAATGGACAACGGAGTTACTGTTTTCAAAACTTGTCATTTTGCTTCTCTTATTCTGATGTACTTTTCATTTGCCTCCTTAGTTCTACTTTGCAACTAGTCTTCATGTTTGCTTTGTTTCTTCTACTACACCCTTCACCTCTTCATTACGTCATTTACTGCCTCACCTTCTGTTCCCATCCATCCTCCTTATCCTTCATACTAACTTTGTGCAGTTTAGCACTTTTTTCATGAACTATACCTTTCTTCTCCTTTTTATTTATTTTATTTTATTTATTTATTTATTTATTTTTTAATCCACTCCTGCACTTTTCTCAGGGTGTGGTATTCTGTCTCCCTTTTTCTGTCCGTCTGCTTTATCTCCACTCTTGGTTTCTGTTCCACTTTATTATTCTCTGATAATCCCCTGCTTTCTCCCATGAATGCTTTTCCAACCAGAACTCTCCCAATCCTCCTTTTGCGTACATTTACATAGTCCCATCCACCACCATGTCCCATTTGTGCTTGCCTTTTTTAAACACTGTGTTTGTAGGGAAGAGGCCAAACGCAGAGTATGGGAGTCCAATATATTGGACTCCCATACTCTGCGTTTGGCCTCTTCCCTACAAAGCTGTTGCAGTCATTGCTGCTTTAAACACTTTGTTTGCTGTCATTGTCTCCCTGTCTAAACACATCTCTAACAGCTTTTCTCTACTATAGTTCTTATCAGATAACTATATTTACATTCCTCCCAGGATTCTAAACACTCTCTTAAATCAATACAAAAAAAAAAAAAGAGAGAGAGAGAGAGAGAGAGACTCTCTCCCTAAACTTTTCTCACAACCAGGGCTGTATGCACTCACAAAAACCCATATCTCCCATTCCAATCTCACTTTTGCTCGAGTTACTCCTCTGTGACACTTCTCATCTCTCAGCATTCTCCTATCTCATTGTTTACCAACAATGCCACTATTCATTAACTCAGCATTTGACCACGAGTAAAGATTTGTCTTGAAACGTAGATAGCTATGCAACTTGGATCTCTACGGGTGTCGCTTAAGTTCCAAAAGTATCAACTGCATATGACTATGCAGCCCCCCAGGTATGGGGATTTTGATTTTCATAATTAACGCATACTTTCAGGAAGTGATGGAGAGAGCACAGACACAAAGGAAGAACTGGCGGAAACTGGTTTGCAGGTCATCGAAGGAGTATCTACAAAAATCCCGTCAGAGCGTCGTAAGAGAAAAAGAAAACATAAACGGACACCTCAGGAGATACGGCAGGAAGAGGCATGTTGTCATTAATTCTTCCACGGTTGAGGCCGTTCTATCAGTAGATGTAATACATACATATACCAAAGGCTTTTTTCCCCCCTTATAAGAGAGGTAGCCAAAAGACAAAGGCATAAAAACCACTCCCACCCACTCCGTCCCTAATACACTCCACTCCCCTCCACCCTCCCTCTTATCTTGGCACCTCCTGGATGACAGGTCATCCCTGCATCTCACCCACTGCCCTGGGTCAGAAGCAGTGTCACAAGACACAGCACATCCATAGCAAGGCCGCTTCATTAAATCAGTGACCCCCTCTCTCCGTCCCCACATGCAGAAAAGGAGATGGGAAGAAAACCCTTCGGGCTGGTCAGATTTTTGCTCACACATACTCCCTCATCAATTACATCTACTCCTAGACCCTTTTATGCCTTTACTCAAAAAAGGCATAAGAGGGTCTAGGAGTAGATGTGATCACTAAAATAATTTGAAATGACAGATACTGATAAAGTAGAAGGGAGAGCCTGCTAGTGATGGTCCTGCAAGAAATAGAAGAGTGTTATCCCCCTTGGTGCTTGTCTTGAGAATGTACCGATACCCTCACCTCTTATCAGGAGATGTGGATCCAAGGAATTGTTGCTCAGTTTCTGGATAGGGCCTAACGTCTTCTAATCAACTGCGGATGTGCTGTGTGACAGGGTCTAACGTCTCTTAATCAACTGTGGATGTGCTGTGTGACAAGGCGTAATGTCTCTTAATCAACTGTGGATGTGCTGTGTGACAGGGCCTAATGTCTCATAATCACCTGTGGATTTACTGTGTCTCTTGCATATCTTCTGGCCCAGACAGTGGGCACAGGATAAGGTTGGACCTTAATTCTAAAGGAACTAAGATAAAAGGGGAACAAATGGATGAAGGATACAAGTGCCATCAGTGGGAATGGGTACATGCTGCGCCATACTACCTGCCTTATAAGGGGAAAGAAACCTATTAGTAATTACATAGATGTATTAAGTCAAGGAAGCTCACTGGCTGAGCAGGATAGGGTGTCATTACTTGCAGCGAAGGTTGAGGAGATGGCGGTTCGAATCCTGCCACCGGAGAAGTTGAACCAAGGGCATGGTTCATTAAATTCCACGCTATAAAGCCCTCTGTGAGGGGCACCATCCTAGCCTTCCGATAGGGGGGAGTTTGTGACGTTAAACCATATCATCATCATTAAGTCTTAATGTACTTATTCTGTTCACAGATTAACCATTTTAGGAACAAGAATAGAATTCATGTGTGGGGAAGTGATATTCCAGAACCTTGTGATAACTTCGAAAAAGTAAGTTTGTCAAAATATCTTCATGTAAGTCAGTGAGTATAACATTAATTGATAATTGTACAAGTTGAGCAGATTATATTTAAACAATATATGTTATACTTGGAGCTTGGTGGCTGTATACAAGGGCATGTCTGGTTAAGACACTTGATGTATAGAAGTTGTAGTCATGCCAAAAGAACTCCAACAAAAACATTAATGCCAAGACACCTCCCAAAGCATGTAATAATTGGGGGGGAAAAAAGAGGGAAAAAATTGAGTATTTTTAATATAGAATATTTATTTTCTTCTGTTATAGCTGAAAGAAGAGTATGGTGTCAGTGAGACAATAGTGACAAACCTCATCACCCAAGGATATATGTCACCAACACCTATACAAATGCAAGCTTGGCCAATTCTGCTTCGGTCGAGGGATTTTCTGGGATGTGCCCCCACTGGGTCAGGTCAGAATTGACAAAAAAATTATTTTTGTGGTTTTAGTCTGTTTATAGATCAAATGACTGCTCTTGCCCATGAAATCCTATTACCAGATGAGGTGAAGGCAGTTATTAAAATGATGAGAACAGGTAAGGCACCTGGGTTGGATGGGTGTCATGCAGAATGTCTAAAAAATAGGGAGGCACGGTGAAGTTAGAGTACAGGTGTAAATGAGGTAGTGAGGGGTACAGATAAGGGGATGGGGAAAGTAGGGGGACTCAGGTTACATGCCCTTGATATATATATATATAATTTTTTTTTTCAGGTAAAACTGCTGCTTTTCTTGTTCCCATACTTCACCACCTGAAAGGTCCCCAGAAAAAGGGTTTTCGCGCCGTTGTGGTGTCCCCCACTCGAGAACTTGCCAAGCAGATACACAGGTACATGAGATTGTTGGGATAATTGTTTTGAACGAACGAACGATTACATCCCAATGGGGTAGGGAAGCCTTTATCCTTTTATCTTGTCATCCATGAGGTTACTGTATTTAGCTCGTGCGACTCTCTCTCTCTCTCTCTCTCTCTCTCTCTCTCTCTCTCTCTCTCTCTCTCTCGCTCTCTCTCTCTCTCTCTCTCTCTCTCTCTCTCTCTCTCTCTCTCTCTCTCTCTCTTCTCTCTCGCTCTCTCTCTCTCGTCTCTCACTCGTCTCTAGTCTTTCTCTCTCGTCTCTGGCTCTCTCTCTCTCTCTCCCTCTATTCTTTCTCTCCTCCCTCTCTCCCTCTCTCTCTCTTCCAAAACCGCCCCTCTCTCCCTCTCTCTTCTCTCTCTCTCTCTCTCTCTCTCTCTCTCTCTCTCTCTCTCTCTCTCTCTCTCTCTCTCTCTCTCTCTCTCTCTCTCTCTCTCTCTCTCTCTTTCTCTTGCTCTCTCCCATCATCATCATAATCTATCTATATACCAAGTCCCTTTTCCCCCTAAAGGGAGATGGGGGGGGGGGTAGGGAGTGATTATGTGTGAATGATATTTTGCCGCAGCCCGAAGGAATCTCCCCCCATCTTCTCTTTTTCTGCATTAGGGGACGGAGAGGGGGGTGTCAACGATTAAGTAAAGTGGCCTTGCTGTGGATGTGCTGTGTCTTGCTGCATTGCTTCTGACCCAGGCAGTGGGCGGGATACAGGGATGACCCTTCATCCACTAGGAGCTAAGATGAAAGGTCCGGTGGATGGAAGTGGAATGGGTGGAGAGGGGTAAATATCTTTTGACGTGGTTACCTCCTTTGTAAAGGAGGAAAAAGCCCTCAGTAAATAGATAGCCAAGGCACACACTCATTCCACCTGCATTCACCACCCAATGCCGTTAACAAAAGTATTATACCTATTTCAGTTAACATCTTCACTTTCAGGATGGACTCAATGATTTTGGCCATTGCCAGGCTGTTTTGTTCAGTTCAGTTCAACCCTATAGTAGGACGGATGATTACGTTTGCCAGTAGGTTGGGTTGTGTGAGGTGAATATTGGAGAGAATACTATCACCTCCTCTATCCATCTTCTGAACCCGTCAACACTGTCATCTTTGACAGAAGGTGCAGTGCTGAACCAGGCCCAATAGCTCTCTATCAGCTGATGCTGTTTTCCTCTGTTTTTTCACAAAGATAGCCAGAAACCAGTGACACTTCTTCTCCTCCTCATTTTCCTCTTCCTCCTTCTCCTCCTCATTCTCCTTCTCCATCTCCTCCTTTTCCTTCTGCTCCTTATCCTTACATGATTACAAAGGATTACAAAAGAGGAGCATGACAAACAGGAGACCTTTTGGACCAATTAGGTCGCATGCAAAAAATTATACACATACATATATATACCAAGGCTTTTCCCCCCTTACAAGGGAGGTAGCCGAAAAGAAAAAGGCATAAAATCATTCCCACCCATTCCATCACCAAATACACTCCACTCCCCTCCACAAAAAATTATAATAGTGATAAATAAAAATAAGTAAATAGGTAAAGTTAATAAAAAAATGGGTAAATAGTAAATAATAATAAATGGACTGATAATAAATAATCATACATACATACATACATATACCAAGGCTTTTTCCCCCTTCCAGGGAGGTAGCCAAAAAGGGAAAGGCATAAAAACACTCCCACCCATTTCATCCCTAAATACACTCCACACCCCTCCCACCCTTCCTCTCATCTGAGCACCTCCTGGATGACAGGTCATCCCTGCACCCTGCCCACCGCCCTGGGTCAGAAGCAGTGTCGCAAGACACAGTACATCCACAGCGAGGCCGCTTCATTTAATCGGCGACCCCCCCCTCTCCGTCCCCCTTTGCATATAAGGCGAGGACGGGGAGAAATCCCTTCGGGCTGCGTCAAAATTTACTCACACATACTACCCCACCCCCCACTTCCCCGCCCATTCCTCCTCATGCAGTCACAACATCATCCATATACAACCATTCTCCACTCACCTCTGTCTTCCCGTCCTCTCCCTTCCTTCCTCAACAGACATTCCCCTCTTTCCCCAAAGCCCCCTTCACCCCATCCATCCACCTCATCCTAGGACGTCCCCTCATGTTCACTCCCTCCACATCTGCCTTCCATACCTCTTTTTACTAGTCTTTCTTCACTCATTCTTTCCATGTGTCCAAACCATCCTAATATTCTTTCATCAACCCTATCTCCCAAATCCTTTTTCACCCCTGTTCTCCTCCTCACCTCCTCATTTCTCACACTATCTAGCCTAGTAACCCCCACCATACTTCTCAGACACCTCATCTCAAACACAGTCAATCTCCTTCTCTTCTTCTCTTATGTTCCACGTTTCTGCCCCATACAGTGCTGTTGGCACAATCACTCCTTCATACAGTCTCCTCTTCGCATCCATTCCCAAATGTCTATTCCTCATTACACTCTTTAAACCACCAAGGCATTTACTCGCTTCTCTCAATCTACATTCTACCTCCACCTTCACTCCACCTTTTAATAATCAAATGAATAATAATGAACAGACAAGCAATAACAAACTAATAAATGATATCAAATGAATGGCAGGCATTACAACATATTGCTTAGATGTTTATCTAAACCAGGGGTGTGCAACCTTTTTTCCCAAAGGGCCACTAGTCACTACTCTGTTGGTATGGAGGGCCACATAACCTTACTATTTCATGTTATTTACTATGATCGAAGACATATTATGTGAGATTATACTGATAAAGATAGATAAGTAGTTTGTTACTGATTTTATTTAAAGTGGGATCACAAAAATAAGAATTGTCCGAAACAAATGTATTTTCCTTACTATAAATGAGCAAATTTATCTTCTGTCTATTATTATAATGTACAAACATAAATAATTACTTAATATTGGTTAACTGGGTTCATTATCATAAGAATGATTAAACACAGACATTTTCCTGACCATCAATTAGCAAATGAAAGGCTACCCTCTATCTGAGGGCCGCATTATAGCTTATTTATTTTTAGGAGAAAGGGAGGGAGGGCCGCAATGAAAGCCTTTGAGGGTCGCAGGTTGCACAGGGCTGATCTAAACAAATCTTAAAGCTTCAAACTGAATTACATTGCACTGCCTCAGCAGGAAGTTTATTCCATTCATTAACTACACAGTTGGCGATATTGTTTCTGCCCACTTCCAAATTAAATCAATCATAATGCAGGGATGGGTGCATTCTTTGGCTGGCTACCCCCCTTAGAAAGGGAAAGAATCCTATTGGTAGATAGAGTTATACATACATATACCAAAGGCTTTTTCCCCCTTACATGGAAGGTAGCCAAAAATCAAAGGCATAAAAACCACTCCCACCCATTTCATTTCCCATATATTCCACTCCCCTCCACCCTCCTCCCTCCCTCTCTCCTATCTTGGCACCTCCTGGATGACGGGTCATCCCTGCATCCTGTCCACTGCCCTGGGTCAGGAGCAGTGTCGCAAGACACAGCACATCCACAGCAAAGCTGTTTCATTAATTTGGTGACCCCCCCCTCCCACCTTCTCTGTCCCCTCATTCAGAAAAGAAGACAGGGAGAAATCCCTTTGGGCTGCGTCAATTTATTTCTCATAAATACTCCCTCATCCCTCACCCACTCCCCCTCATGCATCACAGCATCATCCAGACACAACCATTCTCCATTCACCTCCTTCTGTCCATTTATAAAAAAAGAAATTAAAAATATTTGTTGGAGGCAAAGTTGAGTAGGAAGTATGTTATAAGCTTTCTAAGGAAGAATATTTTAATAAATACTTTTATTATTTGTTTTGGGTTAACAGAGAGTGCACGAGACTGTCAGAAGGCTTGGGTCTTCGCGTCCACATTATCAATAACGTCAACAAAGCTAAAGAAAAATTTGGACAGCAGTCTGCACAAAAATTTGGTGAGTATGCTGTAAAATGTGATCATAATATATGTACCAAGAGACTCTTTCCCCATATAAGGAAGCCGGCCAAGGCACGCACCCACTCTCACTCTTAGCTCCTCATGGATGAAGGCAGTGGCGATTCTAGGACTATGAAAGTGGGAGGGCCAGTTTAGGGCCAACATAGATGTGAGGGGGCTTAGGAGGTTAGTTGCAAGCAAAATGAACCTTCATGGGTGGGGGAGTTCAGGAATATATATATATATATATACATACATACATATATATACATACATATACATACATACATACATACATACACACTGAATGGTTCCCAGTGATCAATTAATATCTTTTTCAACCACATATCACTTTTAATTCCATACCATCGCAAATGAGACTGAGAGTCGCTTGAAGGAGGCATCCGTTGGAAATTGAAACATGACAAGCCAAGGATTCGAACCCAGCTAACCCATAACAAAGTTAAATTGATGTAAACCAATATATATATATATATATAATATATGTATAATATATATATATATATATATATTATATACGTACATACATACATATACCAAGGCTTTTTCCCCTTTCCAAGGGAGGTAGCCAAAAAGGGAAAGGCATAAAAACACTCCCACCCATTTCATCCCTAAATACACTCCACACCCCTCCCACCCTTCCTCTCATCTGAGCACCTCCTGGATGACGGGTCATCCCTGCACCCTGCCCACCGCCCTGGGTCAGAAGCAGTGTCGCAGGACACAGCACATCCACAGCAAGGCCGCTTCATTTAATCGGCGACCCCCCTCTCCGTCCCCCCTTGCATATAAGGAGAGGACGGGGAGAAATCCCTTCGGGCTGCGTCAAAACTCACTCACACACACTACCCCACCCCCCACCCCCCCGCCCATTTCTCCCCATGCAGTCACAACATCATCCATATACAACCATTCTCCACTCACCTCTGTCTTCCGTCCTCTCCCTTCCTTCCTCAACAGACATTCCCCTCTTCCCCAAAGCCCCCTTCACCCCATCCATCCACCTCATCCTAGGACGTTCCCTCATGTTCACTCCCTCCACATCTGCCTTCCATACCTCTTTTACTAGTCTTTCTTCACTCATTCTTTCCATGTGTCCAAACCATCCTAATATTCTTTCATCAACCCTCTCTCCCAAATCCTTTTTCACCCCTGTTCTCCTCCTCACCTCCTCATTTCTCACTCTATCTAGCCTAGTAACCCCCACCATACTTCTCAGACACCTCATCTCAAACACATTCAAACTCCTCTCTTCTTCTCTTATGTTCCACGTTTCTGCCCCATACAGTGCTGTTGGCACAATCACTCCTTCATACAGTCTCCTCTTCGCATCCATTCCCAAATGTCTATTTCTCATTACACTCTTTAAACCACCAAGGCATCTACTCGCTTCTCTCAATCTACATTCTACCTCCACCTTCACTCCACCTTTTCCTGCTACACTTGCACCCAAGTATCTAAAACTATCCACTTCCTCCAGTCGCTCTCCCTTAATGTTCACTTCCAGTCTACTGCCACTTTCACCCCTTGTACATCTCATCACCTTACTTTTACCCACATTTATCTTTAGCTTTCTTCTATCACATACTCTCCCAAACTCTGCCACCAGCTTCCTCAGTCCCTCCTCTGACCCTGCCACAAGCGCAGTGTCGTCCGCAAACAACAGCTGGCTCACCTCCCACTTTTCTCCATTTTCTTTAACCATCTCCAATCCCTGACTCACTACCCTAGCATTCACCTCTCGCACCACCCCATCCATGTATAAGTTGAACAGCCAGGGCGACATAACGCATCCTTGACGAAGTCCCACCTTTACTTCAAACCACTCACTCTCTCCATTTCCAATCCTAACACATGCTCTACTACTCACATAAAAACTCTTGACAGCTCCCAAAAGCTTTCCTCCTATCCCATAAATCTGCATAACCTCCCACAGTGCCCCTCTGTCTACCCTATCATAAGCCTTTTCCAGATCCATAAAAGCCCAAAAAAACATCCTTCCCCTTTCCTATATATATATATATACAGTACTACCTCTCATTAATGGACTATAAGGGGGGTAAAGGTGTGTGTTGATGTGAATTCCGTTGATTTGGAGTGGTTTTTGGGTGGCATTGTGATTGCACAGCACTAAACAACAGCACCAAAAACACAGCAAAAACACCGCAAACACAGCTATTTAACGTCCGTTCATGAGAGGTAGTGCTGTGTATATATATATATATATATATATCTAAATATATATATACATATATATATATATATATATATATATATATTTGCAGTAATTCACAAGGCACACGTGAAAATAATATGCAGAAAAAACCACTGGGAAATAAGAAGCTTAGTCCGAACGTTTTCGTCTATTTAAGACATTATCAAGGAATACACAGTTACAGAGACAAAGGTGGATATATATACATAAAGTAAAAGACAAGCTAGGAACATGGGAAGTACACACAAGATGCTTCACAATCAGGTAGAGCTGATGTTTACATATACGGACGTTGGTCCATGACGTTACGTCACCCCCGCTTAGTAGCACTTGGAGAAGTTCTTACAATTTTATCAATAACAAATCATCAAGTTTAAATAATCCTAAACTAAAATTGATATTATGGTCAAAGGTTTGTTTATTATGGCGGGATTCGAGGCTGTTTCTTTCTAATAAGGATCTACAAGAAATTACTACATTCGAATTATCCCAGTCAATAGGATGATTGTGGTCTCTTACATGGACAAAAAGGCCACTGGAACTTTGCCCACTCCTTACACTATATTTGTGCTGATTTATCCTAGTTTTTTTTAAGTCTTTACCAGTTTGGCCGATATAAAATTTGTTACATTTAAGGCATGGAATAGAGTAAACACAACCCTCGTTTGCTTCAGGTGAATTTTTAATGAGCTTACTTTTTATAGTATTATTTTTGAAAACCAAGTTGATGTTGAATTGTTTGAGAATATTAGGCAGACCAATTAATTTCTCACTGTAAGGAAGAATCAAAAGGTACTTTTTGTCAAATACTTTTCTTACGTGTGAGGTGTTATGGAAAGTTTTGTAAGCCATTTTATGAGAAGTGTTTACTAAGTGCTTTGGATATTTTAATTCAGAAGCTATGCTATATATCTTCCTCAGCTCATCATCCAAAAATTCCAGGCTACATATCCTGTAAGCTCTAAGGAACATAGAACTAAAGACAGAAAGTTTTGTCTTCTGATGATGAGCCGAGTAAAAGTGGACATATGATGCGACATTAGTAGGTTTTCTATAAACGTCATATTTAAATTGTTTACCATTTCGATGAATTAAAATATCCAAAAATGGCAACTTATTCTCTATTTCTATTTCAAAAGTAAATTTGATTGAAGGGACCATACCATTTAGTTTTTCAAGAAATAAATCTAAGTTACGATTAACTGGCCAAAGACACAAGATATCATCAACATATCTTTTCCACACGTAAGAAAAGTATTTGACGAAAAGAACCTTTTGGTTCTTCCTTACAGTGAGAAATTAATTGGTCTGCCTAATATTCTCAAACAATTCAACATCAACTTACATACATACATACATATACCAAGGCTTTTTCCCCCTTCCAAGGGAGGTAGCCACAAAAGGAAAGGCATAAAAACACTCCCACCCATTTCATCCCTAAATACACTCCACACCCCTCCCACCCTTCCTCTCATCTGAGCACCTCCTGGATGACGGGTCATCCCTGAACCCTGCCCACCGCCCTGGGTCAGAAGCAGTGTCGCAAGACACAGTACATCCACAGCAAGGCCGCTTCATTTAATCGGCGACCCCCCCTCTCCGTCCCCCTTTGCATATAAGGAGAGGACGGGGAGAAATCCCTTCGGGCTGCGTCAAAATTTACTCACACATACTACCCCCTTCTCCCCGCCTATTCCTCCTCATGCAGTCACAACATCATCCATATACAACCATTCTCCACTCACCTCTGTCTTCCGTCCTCTCCCTTCCTTCCTCAACAGACATTCCCCTCTTCCCCAAAGCCCCCTTCACCCCATCCATCCACCTCATCCTAGGACGTCCCCTCATGTTCACTCCCTCCACATCTGCCTTCCATACCTCTTTTACTAGTCTTTCTTCACTCATTCTTTCCATGTGTCCAAACCATCCTAATATTCTTTCATCAACCCTCTCTCCCAAATCCTTTTTCACCCCTGTTCTCCTCCTCACCTCCTCATTTCTCACTCTATCCAGCCTAGTAACCCCCACCATACTTCTCAGACACCTCATCTCAAACACATTCAAACTCCTTCTCTCTTCTTCTCTTATGTTCCACGTTTCTGCCCCATACAGTGCTGTTGGCACAATCACTCCTTCATACAGTCTCCTCTTCGCATCCATTCCCAAATGTCTATTTCTCATTACACTCTTTAAACCACCAAGGCATTTACTCGCTTCTCTCAATCTACATTCTACCTCCACCTTCACTCCACCTTTTCCTGCTACACTTGCACCCAAGTATCTAAAACTATCCACTTCCTCCAGTCGCTCTCCCTTAATGTTCACTTCCAGTCTACTGCCACTTTCACCCCTTGTACATCTCATCACCTTACTTTTACCCACATTTATCTTTAGCTTTCTTCTATCACATACTCTCCCAAACTCTGCCACCAGCTTCCTCAATCCCTCCTCTGACCCTGCCACAAGCGCAGTGTCGTCCGCAAACAACAGCTGGCTCACCTCCCACTTTTCTCCATTTTCTTTAACCATCTCCAATCCCTGACTCACTACCCTAGCATTCACCTCTCGCACCACCCCATCCATGTATAAGTTGAACAGCCAGGGCGACATAAGTAAGCTCATTAAAAATTCACCTGAAGCAAACGAGGGTTGTGTTTACTCTATTCCATGCCTTAAATGTAACAAATTTTATATCGGCCAAACTGGTAAAGACTTAAAAACTAGGATAAATCAGCACAAATATAGTGTAAGGAGTGGGCAAAGTTCCAGTGGCCTTTTTGTCCATGTAAGAGACCACAATCATCCTATTGACTGGGATAATTCGAATGTAATAATTTCTTGTAGATCCTTATTAGAAAGAAACATCATCGAATCCAGTCATATTAAACAAACCTTTGACCATAATATCAATTTAAGTTTAGGATTATTTAAACTTGATGATTTTGTTATTGATAAAATTGTAAGAACTTCTCCAAGTGCTACTAAGCGGGGGTGACGTAACGTCATGGACCAAACGTCCGTATATGTAAACATTGGCTCTACCTGATTGTGAAGCATCTTGTGTGTACTTCCCATGTTCCTAGCTTGTCTTTTACTTTATGTATATATATCCACCTTTGTCTCTGTAACTGTGTATTCCTTGATAATGTCTTAAATAGACGAAAACGTTCGGACTAAGCTTATTTCCCAGTGGTTTTTTCTGCATATGTATATATATATATATATATATATATACATATATATACATATACATATATACATATATATATACATATATATATATATATATATATACATATATATACATATATATATATATATATATAATATATATATATATATATATATATATATATATATATATATATAATTATTATATATATATATATATATTTTAAAATAGTATATGCAAAAAAAAAACTTGGGGGGGCCAGCTGAAAAACTGGTGGGGGGGCATGGCCCTCCCAGCCCCCCACCCCCCCTTGAATCACCACTGGATGAAGAGTTATCCCTGTTTCCTGCCACCCACCGGAGTCAGGAGCAATGCAGGAAGACATAGTACATCCACAATAGGGCTGCTTCACTTACACAGCAACCTTACCGCCTCGTCCCCTCATGTGGAAATATATTAGCACATCTAGCTGTTACTAGGACTATTTCATGTTGAATGCAAGCATGCCAGTGATTATATGCATACATACATACATACATATACCAAGGGCTTTTTTCCCCCTTACAAGGGAGGTAGCCAAAATCAAAAGGCATAGTTGTACTCCCACCCATTTCATACTCATCCATTCCACTCCCATTCACCACCCCTCCCTCCCTCCCTCCCTCCCTCTTTTCATAGCTCCTCCTGGATAACAGGTCATGCCTGCATCTCGTTCATCACCCTGGGTCAGAAGGAAGCAATGCAGCAAGACACAGCACATCTGCAGCAAGGCCGCTTCATTTAATTGGTGACCCCCTGCCCCGTCTCCTTGTGCAGTAACATTGAAGACAATGAGAGATCCCTTTGGGCTGCGTCAAAATATTATTCACACATAACCACTCCCTAATCCCCCCCACCCACCCACCCACTCCCTTCCATACATCACAGCATCATCCATACACAGCCATTCTCCACTCAACTCTATCTTCTGCCTTCTCTCTTCCTTCCTCAACAGACATCCCCCTCTTGATCAATGCCTCTTTTACCCCATCCATCTCATCCATCCATCTCATTGTATGCACTTTGCATAAATTTTCTTCATACTGAGATTGACTTTCTGTGTCGAGCAAAGAAGCGAGGGGGCGGGATAGTGGGGAATGATGTGTGGATGATATTTTGATGCAGCTTGAAGGAATTTCTCCCCGTCTTCTCGATTTTCCGCATGAGGGGACAGAGAGGGGGTCACCAGTTTATTGAAGTGGTCTTGCTGTGGATGTACTCTGTCTAGCTGCATTGCATTAAGACCTGGGCATTGGGCAGGAGACAGAATATGACCCTTCATCCAAGAGGAGCTAAGATGAAAGGGAAACCAGGGTGGTGGATGGGAGTGAATGTGTGTCTTTGACTTGGCTATCCCCCTTATAAGGTGGAACAAATCCTGGGTATATAGATAGACAGATAGATATTGACTTTTGTAGGGTTACAGATATAAATGTTAATTAAACTTATTAACTACCAAGCATTTCATTCTTACAAGAAACATTTCAATATCAAGTGTTAGCCATAGCTGGTTTTTCAGCAAATTATTTTCTCGTTTTATAATTTTCAGATGTTTTGATAACAACACCCAACAGACTTGTCCATCTTCTTCAGGAGGAAAACCCTTCGATTTCCTTGTCAAAGTAAGTGTGATTTTTAACTTTTTTACATCTCTCATTTCCTCGGGGGATTTTCAACAAAATGTAAATAAAGATAAAAGAAATAAATCATGTATGACCTAGGATAGAAAAATAAATTAATAAATACCAAGAAATAATACATACCTTCAGCTTTGTAGTACATACATATACCTAAGGCTCTTTCCCCCTTACAAGGGAGGTAGACAAAAGGCATAGAACCCACTCCCATCCATTCCATCCCCTACATACTCACTCCTCTCTACCATCTTCCCTTCCTCTTATCTTGGCACCTCCTGGATGATGGATCATCCCTGCTTCTTGCCCACTGCCCTGGGTCAGAAGCAGTATCACAAAGACACAGCACATCCACAGCAAGGCCACTTCATTAATTCGACAACCCCCCTCTCTGTCCTCTCATGCAGAAAAGGAGAAGACAGGGAGAAATCCCTTTCAGACTGCGTCAATTGACCTTGGATAAAAAGAAAAAATAAATAAATAAATACCAAGAAATAATACATAACCTTCAGCTTTGTAGTGATGTAAGTTTGAAGACAACGTAGACTTTTGTTGAATAGGCAGTGGTTTTAGAATTCAGACAACATAATTTTATTTCACTGACCCAAACTAAGTACACTTTGATAATGTTGTCTATTACATGTAGTAACACTGCATTATGGTCAGTCAATTTATTTCCCCAGATCTCTTGCCAGAGACTCAAGGTTCCCACAAAATGGGTAATGGTCGCTGGGTGTAGTTACCTTGCTGTCCCACTCACTCACTCACTCTCTCTCTGTCTCTCTGTCTCTGTCTCTCTGTCTCTCTCTCTGTCTCTCTCTCTGTCTCTCTCTGTCTCTCTCTCTGTCTCTCTCTCTGTCTCTCTCTGTCTCTCTCTGTCTCTCTGTCTCTCTCTCTGTCTCTCTCTGTCTCTCTCTCTGTCTCTCTCTCTGTCTCTCTCTCTGTCTCTCTCTGTGTCTCTCTCTCTGTGTCTCTCTCTCTGTGTCTCTCTCTCTGTGTCTCTCTCTGTGTCTCTCTCTGTCTCTCTCTCTGTGTCTCTCTCTGTGTCTCTCTCTGTGTCTCTCTCTGTGTCTCTCTCTGTGTCTCTCTCTGTCTCTCTCTCTGTCTCTCTCTCTCTCTCTCTCTCTCTCTCTCTCTCTCTCTCTCTCTCTCTCTCTCTCTCTCTCTCTCTCTCTCTCTCTCTCTCTCTCTCTCTCTCTCTCTCTCTCTCTCTCTCTCTCTCTCTCTCTCTCTTCATTACAGGTACATCAGAGAAGGACATGGTAGAGATATAGATGTGGTAAAGAGGGTACTGATGCAATATGAAAACAAACAGCAAGAACACCACATGCTGGTTTTCCTCTCAGTGAATTGACGTGATATATCTTGTATCTTTAGCCACTTCTGTACAATGATGCCTACGTAGGCATCTTGAGGTGTGAGTGGGTACATGAGGATGCCGGTGTCAGTATCTTGATTATATTTTTTTTTATAGTTTTACATGAACTATTCCTGGATTATGTAAACTGGTTTGATCACATTTTCTGTTTATTATTATTACTCAGAGTAAAAGAGAACGAGTAATACAGCAGTGACTTTGTATATTATAATGTGAGCAGAGTGATGCAAATTACATATGGCAGCCAATGCTGCACATGAGAATTTGGGTCATACTGAAGTGTAACATTAATATAAAACCTCTCAACCTAGCCATTTCCTCTTTTTATGTTTTTCTTCCATTGCAGTGTTGAGTGGTTGGTTGTTGACGAAAGTGACCGACTCTTTGAAACAGGGATTAAAGGGTTTCGTGACCAACTTTCTGTTATTTATCAAGCTTGTTCATCGAGCAATATCCGAAGGGCACTATTCTCAGCAACTTTTGCCTACGAAGTGGAACAATGGTGCAAACTTAATTTAAATGATGTTGCCATGGTCTCCATTGGAGCAAGGTAAATTAACTATGTAAGGTTTGTTTTTTTATTGAGGATTTTGATTATTATATATTCATATGATGGCTAGGAAGCTCGCTGGCTGAGCGGGTTAGGGCGTCGTTACTTGCGGGGAAGGTTGAGGTGAGGGCGGTTCGAATTCTGCCACCAGCGAAGTTGAACCGAGGGCATGGTTCATTAAATTCCACGCTACAAAGCCCTCTGTGAGGGGCACCACCCTAACCTCCCATATCATCATCATATGATGGCTACCTTAAAGGACCACCTATTATATGCTACCATCATTGTTTTTATTTTATATATCTTATCTATGAAGTATTGTTTGCATAATTGTATATAATCAATACAGTAGGGGATTTTTAGAGTGGAGCAAGGTAAATTAGCTATATAAGGTTTGTTTTTTATTAAGGATTTTGATTATTATTTATTCATAGGATGGCTACCTTGAAGGATCACCCATTGTATGCTTCCATCATTCCTTTTATTTTATGTATATTGTCTTTATGAAGTATTGTCTGCATAGTTGTAAGCAGTCAATACAGTAGGGATTAAGGTGTGAAGACAGAATGAGTGGTAGGGTCGTGAGTTTAAACGCCAAGAATCCGTTGAAGTTTTATTATTGACATTTCATCCAACTAGGACTCTGAAGAACTCCTAGTTGGACAAGATATCAGTAATAAAACTTCAACAGATTCTTGGCGTTTAAACTCACCACCCTACCACTCACAGTAGGGGATTGTTAGAGTGGAGCTTAGTATGAGATTATCTGTGTCTTCTTTGTTGTGGTTGCATCTGGGGCAGTTTGAATCAAAGGATTACAAAGGCAGAGCATGCATGCCGACAGGAGACTTTTTGGTCCATAACTAGGTCAGATGCAAAAAAAAAATTATAATAATGTTACGTGAATAGATAGATAGGTAAAGTTAAATAATAAACAAACAGGTAAATAGTAAATAATGATAAGTTGATAGATGAATAATAATAAATGATAAGCAAATAATAATAAACAGACAAATAATAACAAACAAATAATATAAGATAAATGCCAGGCAGAATGTTTTCTGTTAAAAAACAAACAACAGAAAATAAGATATCAGGAATACTACATACATACATACATTTATGCATACATGTATAATTTTTTATTGTCTTCAAGGAACACAACCTCGGATGATGTGGAACAAGAACTGATCTACACTGGGAATGAAAGTGGAAAATTATTAGCCCTGAGAGATATCTTCAGAAAGGTATGTTGAAGAAACCACTTTAGAAATAGTGATGTATTAGATACTTGTATGACCATACAGTTAAGATTTCTCAGTGTTGTTTGGAAGATATGTGGCGTTGTTGTCCATTGATTCCGAGGAGGACCATTATCGTCCTCCAGCTGGTGGAGATCCCGGAGGGGTGGGGGGTTTCTAGCAGTTGATGATATCTGTCTGTAGGTGTGCAGATGGCTATACAGCCCAATCTATGCACAGAAAGTTCTCTGGTACAGTGGAGACATGCACATCTTGTGCCTTTGTGCACAACAGAGCACCAATGACAGTCCAGTGTAGATTTTTCCCAGGAGTCAGGGGTGATGTCATGGTTGAGTCAAGGAAGATCATGATGTGTACTGTAGATGTATTTACCTAGCTGTATCTAACGGAAAGGGGAGCTATGCTCATAATGACCCGTCTTTGTATCTCACAGCATCTAGTTTGTTCTTATATTGTATGGTGTTTGCACACACAATTGTTTCATCCAATTTCTATCCCAATTTAGTGTGTGTGTGTATATATATCACATCACATTTATATATAATATATATACATACATATGTATATTTACATATACATACTCATTTCTTTCCCCCATCTGGGGTATTGGCTGCCTGTTATTGTGGCAAAGTAGCATGCAGTTGATACCTTAGGGTCTATATGGGGCGCCCCTACGGACCAGAGCCACACATCATTTTGTCTATGATAGAGGAAAACTCTGTTCATAGAGAAATGATGACACTTTTATACTACGACTGTCCCTCCGTTATGCTGTCCCCCAACCCCTTGTTGCTGTCCTGTACCATTTCTCTAAGTATTCTGTTTCTGTGGTGGGGAAAAGAATACTGCCATCAAGTATTCCCACTTGGATCGTAAGAGGCGAGAAGAAAGGGACGGGGATTGGGACTAGGGATCCTTCTCCGTGTAGCCCCACAGGGGACATTCCTAAAAGAAAAAGTAAAAGCATAAGATGGCCTTGCTGTGGATGTGCTGTGTCTTGCGACACTGCTTCTGATCCAAGGCAGTGGACAAGGTGCAGGGATGACCCGTCATCCAGGAGGTGCTAAGATAAGAGGGAGGGTGGAGGGGTGTGGAGTGTTTTCAGGGATGGAATGGGTGGGAATGATTTTATGCCTTTTCCTTTTTGGCTACCTCCCTTGTAAGGGGGAAAAAGCCTTGGTATATGTATGTATTCATTTCTTTACTATCCACTGTATTTGACATGCTTCTGTTTTCTTTTGGAAACACTGCTTGCTTCAGTGGTAGTTTGCGTGTAAACAAACATTTGTGTAACCATCTGACTTGTCCGAGATCGTCAGATTGGGCTTTGGAAAATGTGATACACACACACACACACATATACAGGTAGTTCTCGTTTTGTGCGAGATATGGGTTCCTACAGGCTTCGGACAAAATGAAATCGCACAAAAATAACATATTTTCCCCAAAAGAAACACTTGATATTAGGGGGGATGCGGGTTTTGTAACAAAAAACTTCAATTTTTTGAACATGTTCTAAAAATGTATCGTTCTAAACCTATAAGTAACACTAATGTGTAAATAAAGTGTAAATAAAGCACCCATTAACATTCAACACGATGCTCCCTCACTTCTCACAGTCCCTCACAGTCACTCGCCATCTTCGTCTGTGCTGTCCACCTCTGGCACATCCACTTCCTGGTTCCAGGAGAAGATGAAGGACGTTTTGGGCCATTTTGACGAATGAGTAAACTGGCTGGACTGGCTGTGACTGCAAACACACGAGAGGGCTGTAAACATTGAACTGGGAGCGGGAGCGCGGCCGCCTGTCGGCAGGCAGCGGAACTGCGTATCTGGCGCACTGTTTGAAATGCGGTTGGGGCAAATCGCATCTTAGCGAACAGATCGCACATTTTAATTAATTATAATATTTTTAATGTCGCATCTTAGCGAATTCGCACAAACAGAACACGCACAAAACGAGAACTACCTGTATATATATATATATATATACACATATATATATGTATATATATATATATATTATATGTATATATACATATATGCATATATATATACATGTACATACATACATATATATATATATATATATACAAGAGAATCTGCTCCCCAGATATACAAGAAGATCAACAACCTCACTAATGCTGTCGATATTAACAATGTATGCATGTATATATATATATATATATATATATAATATATATATATATATATAATATATATATAATATATATATATATATATATATATATATATATATATATACTTCTTCTTCTTCTCTTTTAATAATTTCAATATACTTGTCTGCATATCATTTTATGATATAGAATTTATGACATTGTGTTATTTCACTTTGTAATTGGAAATTGTCTTTTTTCAGGGTTACGAACCTCCAGTGTTGATATTTGTACAGACAAAAGATAGAGCCAAAGAACTGTTTAGAGAGTTGATATATGATAATATTATGGTTGATGTCATCCATGCCGACAGAACACAGCTACAGGTAAAGAAGTAAATCACATTTTAGTTGTCATATGCACAGCAGTTCAGAATGCAGTTGTGTGTACAGTGAGACTTCTCATTAACGGACGTTAATTAGCTGTGTTTGTGGTGTTTTCGCTGTGTTTTAGGTGTTTTTGGTGCTGTTGCTTAGTGCGTGCAATCACTATGCCGCCCAAAAACCACTCCAAAACACCGAAAACAGAGCGAAAACACTGCAAACACAGCTAATTAACGTCCGTTAATGAGAGGTCTCACTGTATATATTTCACCCCGTGCCTTGTAGAATAGAGGTTATTCTTATTATATATTTTCCCTTGCTGCATTACTTCTGACCCAGGTGATGGGCAAGATGCAGGAAGGACCCATCATCCAGGAGGAGCCAGGATGAGAGGAGGGATTGTGAATTGGTGAATGGGGATGGAATGGGTTGGAGTGAATTTATACCTCTTGACTTTGGCTACCTCTCTTGTAAAGGGGAAAAAGTTCTTAGTATATGAATATATGAGAGAGAATTGGGTGGGGAAGGGCAAACAAAGATGTGTTGGGAATAGAGCTTATTGCCCTAATGTTGTGACCAATGTGGTCTTCTTCAGAGGACTTGACCAAGTTGGTCGCAACGTTAGGGCAATAAACTCTATTCCCAACACATCTTTGTTTGCCCTTCCCCACATTCGCTCTCATTTGTTTTAAATAATAATTTTTAAATATGTATATATGTATGTATATTTTCCCTAGACAAAGTTACACTTCTTTTCATTTTATTACAGTAATTGTTTGTTCTCCATGTACACGGAAGACATAGAGAAGAATTTATATTTATGTGTGAATGATATTTTGATACAGTCTCAAAGGATTTCTCCCTGTCTTCTCTTTTTCTGCATGAGGGGACAGAGAGGGGCGTTGCCAATTAAATGAAATGGCCTTGTTATGAATGTGATGTGTCTTGCTGCACTGCTTCTGACCCAGGGTAGTGGGTGAGATGCAGGGATGACCCGTCATCGAGGAGGAACCAAGAAAAGAGGGAGGGAGGAGTGGAGTATGTGGGGGTGGAATGGGAGTGGATTTATGCCTTTGACGTTGGCTACCTTCCTTGTAAGAGGGAAATGGCCCTTGGTATGTATACATATATTTATTTATTTGAATAACAAAGGCTTCTTCCATCTCATAAGGGGGGTAGCCAGCCAAGACCCCCACAAGACACAAACATTCATCCCTCTCCCATCTGTCACCCATTTGTTTACCCCTTATCTTAGTTCCTTGTACATACATATATGATGATGATATGGTTTAATGTCACAAACTCCTCCCATTGGAAGGCTGGGATGGTGCCCCTCACAAAGGACTTTGTAGTGTGGAATTTAATGAACCATGCCCTTGGTTCAACTTCACCATTGGCAGGGTTCAAACCACCATCCCCTCGACCTTTGCTGCAAGTAACGATGCCCTAACCCGCTCAACCAACCAACTGCTTTTTTCCCCCCTTACAAGGGAGGTAACCAAAAAAACAAAGGCATAAAATCCACTCCCACCCATTCCATCCCCACATACTCCACTCCCATTCACCACTCCACTCTCCCTCTCCTCTTGGCTCCTCCTGGATGACGGGTCAACCTTGCATCCTGCCCATTGATACACCTTGAAAAGGATTTCTCCCCATTTTCTTGTTTTCTGCGTGAGGGGATGGAGAAGGGGAGTCGGCAATTAAATTAGATTAGCTCCTTGTGGATGAAGTTGTATTGCTGTACCCCGTCACTGCCTGAGTCGGAAACAATGGAGCAAGATGTAACACATCTTTACCCAGTTTACATGATAATTTATTTTATTTCATACATTTTCTTATTTTACAGCGGGACAATGTTGTGAAAGCTTTTAGAGAAAGAAAGATATGGGTTCTCATCTGTACAGAACTGATGGCTAGAGGAATAGATTTTAAAGGAGTCAATTTGGTCATCAATTACGATTTTCCTCCATCAACAATTAGTTATATCCATCGTGTTGGAAGGACCGGAAGAGCACAGCACAAAGGCAGAGCTTTGACATTTTGGACCATGGAAGACAAACCATACTTAAGGAGGTAAGTTCTCAATCATTTATCTATCTATCTACTGGGCCATTCCCTCGGCCTCGGGGGTGGGGTGGGGGGGAGCTACCAGAAAATGTGGCAGTTAACCGCTTCAGTACGACTCAAATTCTTGCGCACAGCATCGGCTTCCATATGTACTATTCATCACACTACTTGCATAATAAGATAAAAAGTCATTGCTGTATTACTCGTTCTCTTTTACTCTGAGTAATAATACATACATATACCAAAGGCTTTTTCCCCCTTACACAGGGGGTAGCCAAAAAGAAAAAGGCATAGAAATCACTCAAAAAGTCATGGCTGTATTACTCGTTCTCTTTTACTCTGAGTAATAATACATACATATACCAAAGGCTTTTTCCCCCTTACACAGGGGGTAGCCAAAAAGAAAAAGGCATAGAAATCACTCCCACCCATTTCATTTCCCATATATTCCACTCCCCTCCACCCTTCTCCCTCCCTCCTATCTTGGCACCTCCTGGATGACGGGTCATCCCTACATGAGTAATAATAAACACAGAAAACGTGATCCAACCAGTTCACAGAATCCTGGGGCACTCATGTACAACTACAAGAATGTATAGATATAATCAAGATGTCGTACTGAAGTTGTTAAATCAGGTTTAAGTATATGGATGGGAGGTAGACACAAGAGTGCCAGACAGAGATTTGGAGTAGGCAGGTGACAGTGGAGGAATGTAGGAGGTGAACGAGTTGTTTATGGATGACAGAGTGCTCATGGCTGATTCCGAGGAGACTGAAGTAGATGTGACCAAGTCGGGAAGAGTGTGTGTGAGCGACGAAAATTTCGAGTGAACGTAAGTAGAGTGAAGTGATGAGATGTACGAATAATGGTGAGAGTGTCAGGTTAAATGAGAATGTGAAAGGTGAGAAGATTGAAGAAGTGGAGAATTTTAAATATTTAAGGTCCTGCAGGGATGTCCCATCATCCAGGAGGTGCCAAGATGTGAGGGAGGGAAGAGGGTGGAGGTTAGTGGAGTATGTAAGGGATGGAATGGGTGGGAGTGGTTTCTATGCCTTTTTCTTTTTGGCTACCTCCCGTGTAAGGAGGAAGAAAGCCTTTGGTATATGTATGTATGAATCCCAGGATGCTTGCTGGCTGAGCGGGTTAGGGCATCATTATTTGCGGCAAAGGTTGAGATGATGATGATTCGAATCCCTGCTCAGGCGAGTTGAACCAAGTGCACGGTTCATTAAATCCCACGACACAAAGTCCATTGTCATGGGCATCGTCCTAGCCTTCCGATAGCAGGGTAATTTGTGACGTTAAACGAAATCATGAATCCCAAATCCATAAATATAGGAGGCGGTTCGCCGATGAATTGAACCAGCTTTGCCGTGGATGTATAGTAAGTCCTTGTTATATGGTACATATGCATTCCTGAAAACCTTTCCGCAAATTGAAATTACCGTATACTGAATGCGGGAAGAGACTGATTGTTGTGGTGGCCACACAGCGCAGTGGCACTACGGTGCAGTGTAAACAAAATACGAGCAGATACAGTATCTGTGAATTTTTCTTACCGTAGATAGAATCGAGAGTAGTAATTACCAAATACCGTAAAACTGAATTTACCGGATAAAGAATTACCATATAAGGAGGACTCACTGTACATGCTGCATTGATTCTGACCCAGGCAATGGGCAAGAGACAGGGATAACCCTTTATCCAAGAGGAGCTAAGTTGGGAGGGAAACAAGGATGGTGGAGTGGTTGTGTGCCTTTAACTTGGCTACCTCCTTTATAAGGGGGAAGGAACTTTAGGTACAGGATCATCCGCAGGGGCAAAATTAAAGATACATATGTGGTTAATGGTATAAGGTTATATCAAGATACTTGAGTAATAGAATAATTATGATAATAAACAGTTGATAAATGTACATGGTATTTTATTCATTTTGCATTTTCCGTGTAAATTTTAATTAATTTTGTATTCCTTATTATTATTTTTTTCCCCCCATAAATTCCTGTGGGGGGGGGGGGGCAAATGCCTCCTTGCTCCCCTTGCCCCCCCTGTGGATGACCACGCCTAGGTACAGTATATAGATAGATAGCATGGATCCCATTCCCAGCAGTGACTGCTACTTGCTCCCACAATCCAGTTGCATAGGGAAATGTGACAGACTCGACCACAGCCATGTACCATCTGAAGTGTGCTCCTCATCACCATCTGGTTACATGGGATTAATGTAATTTGGATATTCTTTGCTTCAGAGTTGCTCAGGTGGTGAAAAATTCTGGATGCGAAGTACCGGACTGGATGCTGACGCTTAAGAAAGTGACCAAAAAGGAAAAAGTTGAACTCGCCAAAAAGCATCCAGATAGAGGACATGTTTCAAGCAGTATAGTCAGAGAAAATTATCTCCACAAAAGACACAAGTAAGTTCATTCATAATAGTGAGTGAGTGCATGAGTGAGTGATTCACCATGGTTTTGGAACACGTGCTGGGCTCATAAATGACGGCTATTACCCACCATGAAAGCTCATGTAGCCTGGTCTCTGGGTACTGTGGGGTAGACAATTCCAGTTTCACAGTAGTACCCAGTGGGATCCTTTGGAGCAACTCATGGTTGCCTGCTGATGAAATCCACCCGAGATGTTAAAAAAATGGTTAAGATTTTTCCTCATAGCTGTGCTAGCCTCAACATAAGGGGATGGAGAGAGGGGGGTCGTCGAATTTATGAAGTGGCCTAGCTGTGAATGTGCTGTGTCTTGCGACACTGCTTCTGACCCAGGGCAGTGGAACAGGATGCAGGGATGACCCATCATCCAGGAGGTGCCAAGATAGGAGGGAGGGAGGAGGGTGGATGGGAGTGGAAAATATGGGAAGTGAAATGGGTGGGAGTGATTTCTATGACTTTTTCTTTTTGGCTACCCCCTGTGTAAGGTGGAAAAAGCCTTTGGTATATGTATTTATATATATATACACACATATACATATATCATGTGTAGACAATTCCAGTTTTACAGTCATTGCCCAATGTGATCCCTTGGAGCAACACGTGGTTACCCGCAGACGAAATCTGGATGTCGTGGGTGCACGTGGTTGACCGAATTGTCCACCCCTGGTATTACTGTGACCTTACACCTCACACCTGTTCTCTTGCTCAAGGGGGACAGAGACAGCTAGCATTTATATAGTGGAGGTTTTCATCCCCTGGGTGAGATGGAAGCCCATTCAGCTGTGTTGGGAATCTGTTGTCACACTTTGAAGAGACTTGAACTCGGTTCTGCAACATTTAATAACTGTGTGAAATCTTTGTTTAGTTGCTGTAGCAGTTCTTTCTCTTGTTCTGTGGGGTTTTGTTTGCTCTTTATTTTATTTCTCTTTTCGAGGATGGCTATCTCCAATGTATAGTTTCTCTCTCTCTCTCTCTTTCTCTCTCTCTCTTTCTCTCTCTCTCTTTCTCTCTCTCTCTCTCTCTCTCTCTCTCTCTCTCTCTCTCTCTCTTTCTCTCTTTCTCTCTCTCTCTCTCTCTCTCCTGTTAGTTGTTGCCCATTTTCCACAGCTCTATCAGCGGATGGAAAGTGGTCTCTTGCAAAGTTCTCTGAGTTCTTTTCAATTTGTATATTTTTCCCTTGTGTTTAAGAGGAATGTCAGGCAGGGGAGGTGAGCAAGAGATAGGTGAGTGGAGAGTGGTTGCAAATAGATGAGAAATTGATGTAGCCTAAAGGGATTTCTTCTTTCCTGTTACGCAAATTCTTGAGTGGGTGAGGAAGGGGTGGGGAGGGCCCCCATGTGATGAAACAGTGATTGTAAACCAGCTTTGGCTGTCAGGTCTTCCTGCTGTCGTTCCCTTGACTGACTGACCGTGCAGTCCCGTCTTCCTGAAAAAAGCTATGGCTGGAACAGCCGGATCTGCTATTTGTGTGTTTAGCCAGATTGGAGGCATGTATGTTCATGTCACTCACCAGTGTGTGGTTTGTAAGTTCAGAGTGGGTTATTTGTAGAGAGTGGCAAGTGTTCCTTTCAGCTGTCCAAATCCAGTACCTGCTACCAGTGATGAGATTCAGCTGGTTCTTACCTCTTCGTACGACCAGTTCTTGGAATTTTGTTAACTCTGTGAACTGGTTATTAAAAATTGTCTTATATAGGCTATAATACAGCCTAAGTAATATCTGCCTGTTACTGGCTCAGTGAGAGAACATGTTATTAAATATTTTGAATCCCACCACTGCCTAGTTTTGACCTATGTTAACTGAGATTTTAAATACAGTACTACCTCTCATTAACGGACGTTAATTAGCTGTGTTTGCGGTGTTTTCGCTGTGTTTTCAGTGTTTTTGGTGCTGCTGTTTAGTGCTGTGCAATCACTGGCACCCAAAAACCACTCCAAATCAACGGATTGTTCACATTAACGGACACCGTTACCCCCCTTTTAGTCCGTTATTGAGAGGTAGTACTGTACATGGAATGAGGGTTGTTTGTGTCAAAGTTAAGGTCCAGTAAACTGTAGGGTTTGATCATTGGAAGAGGTTGATCATTTAATCTGACTGTTAGATATTTCATTGACTCAATGTTGTCAGGAGTATACAACGTCACTAAAGACATCGTAGGGGATGCAGACATTCTGTTTTGTGCTAGCCAGAGTTCCAGCAAAGTCAGTTAATTCATTGCCCCATATCAGTCAATCATTTACCCCATATCAGTCAATCCATTGCCCCATATCAATCAATCAGTTGCCCCATATCAATCAATTGTTGCCATGAGTTTCACTTAGTGGCAAATCTGTGGCCCCACAGTGGCTGGCAACAGTCCTCAAAACCTCCCACAGATCTCTCCAGGAAGAAACTTTGGACCAATGTGGGACTGTTTCTGTGTCACCCGTTGAAGGGAAAGGAGAAGAGCCACCAGTTGTCAGCTCTCTTATGTGTGAAAAGTTATAAGCAGAACTGGGCACATTCCTAGGTGCATTCCACTTTAGTTTGGCCATGTTTAGAGCTCCCAGACTATTAAAACAATATAGGTGCTGGTATAGTATGTGGCCTACTGGACTTTGATTTTGGTATGAACCTGTCTCTTAAGCTGTAATAGTTTGGGAGCACTAATCGCGGCCAAACTAAAGGGGAATGCACCGAGGAACACTCCCAGCTCTGGGTATAATACAATTCAAGTTGATAGAGATCTTGGGCCCAGTCCAAAGACCAAGTGCCAGCCCATCAGGGTTGCACCTCCTGATGGAGGTGAGAGGGTTGACAGGTTTTGAAAGTATGCAGCTTTGCTGTCCATCTTGCAGGACCACCACATACAGGTACCCATCCTTGATCCCTCACTCCTTGCCCATGGCTCCCAGGTTACTGGCATTGGCCTCTAGATTGGCTCACGAGTCACTCAAGGAAGTTATGTTATGCTGTTGCCTAAATAAGGTGAGACTGGAGAGATGTTCTAGCTTTTCCAGGAAGGATGGTCAGGGACCAACTATGGGTACCTACTCAGGGTGGTCCAGTAAAATGAACAGTGGAGCTGATCTTCAAAACTCATCAGTCCTTATGACATCCATCAAGAGGTGCAGCCCTGAGGAGCTGTCACTTGATCCCTCTTAATCAGATTCAAGTGTTTCTTGCACCTTTTTCATTTACGGAGGGCTAACAAGCGGTGGCAGCTTCCTTCCTGCTGATTTCATCGAGTGACATAGAGTCCTACACTAATATAACATAAGCAACAGTCCAAAGGTTCTTCCCTGGACATATCTCTTGGAGAGCTTGAGGACCCTCGCCATGCACCGTGGGGCCATGGGTTTCAAGTTAGTGAAGCTCAGGATGGCTTTGTCAAAACACACACCGATGTGAAGAACTCAGTCATCCATCCCACACATCTTTGCACTTTCGGGATATAGGTTCACCCCACATTTAGCCAACATTTCTTGGGTTCAGTGCAGTGCAGTGAAGCACTGATCCTATACAGCAGGACCTGGCAACTGACATGGATTTACCTCCACTGTATCACCCTTTAGTGAGTCTGTTCCTGTATATACCCATGTATAGAGCAAATGAGGAGGATATCTGTTTGGAATGCATCAGTTCATGTTCCATCTCTGACACACACACACACGCCTTGATAGAGAGGAGTTATTAAATTGGGACAGAGGAAAAACAAGAGGACATGCAATGAAACTCAAAAAGGACAGCTACAGAAGAGACCTGAAAAAGAACAGCTTCCCACACAGAATGATAGACATCTGGAACAAATTGGACGAAAAAATAGTGTGTGTAAACACCATACAAGAATTTAAGAACAGACTTGATCTTGCAAGATACAAAAACAGGTCACCATGAGCATAGCTCCCCTTCCCGTAAAATACAACTAGGTAAAACTAGGTAAAAACACACACACACACACACACACACACACACACACACACACACACACACACACACACACACACACACACACACACACACACACACACACACACACACACACACACACACACACACACACACTCACTCACTCTCTCTTACACTCTTACACTCTTACACTCTTACTTCCCTGCTTTTCAGACTTACAACATCCATCTTTCATAATCTTTCCCTTGCACTCACTCCACTTACCTCTGCTTTCCATATTCTTTACTTATCTATTTTTGTTTCTTCTTTTATGCATAATTCTTATGATTGTTTCATTACAGGAGGATGGTAGCCAAAAGCAAAAAACTCAAAAAACAAAAGAAGTTGGGAGCAAAGAAGACTACTGAAGAAAGTGAGACAACTGCGGTAGAAAATTAGAATTGTGATTCCAAAGTATTTTACAGAAAATAACTGAAGATGAAATTAGGTTTGTGAAAATTGAAAAAAATAAATCCAGTGAAATGGAGACTAGATTTTGAAAGTGCTAAGATCTCTTGTTTTTATGAATAAAATGGTTTATGTATTACTTCTGAGTTTCATGAATACCTTCTTTACCTTCCAGAAAGTGAACTTAGAACATAAGAACATATGAATGACCATAAGGCCTACACTAGACACTTCCATGTCCATTACCACCTGTCGTCCCCATCCATAAAGTTATCTAACCGTTTCTTAAAACAACTGATAGTTTCAGGATTCACTACATGGTTACTAAGTCTATTCCATTCATTGACCACTCTATTAGTAAACCAATTCTTCCCTACTTCATTCTTAAATCCAAATTTTGTCAAATTTAAATCCATTATTGTGAGTCCTACCCTGTTGTCTTAATATGATGACCTTGTTTGCATCACCCTTGTTAAAGCCTTTGATCCACATGAACACCTCTATTAGATATTAGATCACCCCACACTCTGCATCTTTCCAGAGAGTGTAAGTTAAGGTGCCTAAGCTTCTCTTCGTCGGGTAATGCATCATTTTGGTCATTCTCCTCTGTACTGATTCTAGTGATGTCCATTCTATAAGACAGAGACCAAAACTGTACTGCATAGTCGAGGATGGGTCTAACTAATGCTAGATAGAGTTTGATTATTACCTCTGCACTTCTGTTCGTAACCGTCCTAGCAATGAAACCTAATGTTCTGTTAGCTTTATTCCTGGTGCTGATGCACTTATTTCCTGGATCTAAGGTCAGGACTCGATAGAACTCCCAAGTCTCTCACATTCTGTTTTCTCTAAAATTGTATTATCTAAGCTATATCAGTTTTGGGGGTTGTGTAGCCCTACATTTAACATGCTGCACTTTGAGATGGTCCATTTGCCATTTCACCGACCATGTGAACAATTTGTTAAGATCATCTTGCAGATTTTCAGCGTCATCTGACCTCATTAGTTATCCTATTTTAGTGTCATCCGCAAACTTATTAAGTAAAAAAACAAATAGAGAAAACATCTACAAAAATGTGGCAAGGGAAGAGAACCAACGAGAGCAGAAATGAAATGTTGAAAGCTCGTGGTGGTAGTCCGCTTTTGAACCAACAGTGTAGTGGAGGACATGTTCTAGATACAAGAGCGGAAGACAGATGGACACACGAATATTAAGTACAGATGTCTTGGTTGTACAAAGTAGAGGTGAAGAGGGAAAAACAATGAAAAGTACATAGAAAGAGAGAGGGATGGGGTCGCACATTGCACATAGATTGATATGCTTAAGTACAATGATTAACAAATATCTGCAAACAGTGAGGTAGAGAACACCAAGCAATATTTTTTGAGCAGATGTTTGACTCAAGTACCACGGTCTGTCCAAGGTCGATCCCACATCTGTACGAGCTCGTTCAGTTTCCTCGCAAACTCGTACAGGATCATCAGCAAAAGGCATTTGAAAGTTCTTGGAGTGAGACGAACACTCAGTCACCTGAACGAAAACCAGGAGCTCATCAGACGAAGAAGTAGTATTTCGAAAGTACTGATACCCTCCCTTTCTCTTCAGGAGCTATTGATGACTGAGAAGACGATCTGCACCCAGACGAACAGAGAGTCTCTGCCAAGGTATTTATAAGGGATTCTCCCCACCTGTAGCTCAGCTTCGGCTGATACAGCTCCTCCTCCTCCCCAAGTACGGAAAGAAACACGGTAGTAGAGGGAGTTGTCTTTATTAAAAAAAGAATAAAGAGGTATGCCCGTTTGTACGGTGATCTGCCCCATACCCACGGGCACCGACCAAGACGAAGGGTTGACGAGACTCGGGCTGTCCGCAGGGCGACTGAGCCCGAAGAACCCCGAGGTCCCAGAGGAGTGAAATAAAGGTTTCTTCACATTCTACGGCCGGTGATCCGTGCTGGCGAAGGTGTCGTCGTTCTTCAGTTCGAATCCTAGTTGGTCTTGGCCAGGGTGTAGGCCATGGGGTAGGACAGTGGGCTCACGATGGGATTGACGATGGGGATGATGGTGGCAGGGATGCCAGCGGGGACGGTGTAGGTGAGGGGAAGGGTGGCCTTCTCTCCCTCGGCGTCGACGAAGGGGATGATTTCGAAGGGGGTGTTGTCAATGGCGAGGGGCTTGACCTCGGCGGACTTGAGAGTGACCAGTGGGGAGACTCCTGAGTGGATGAGAACCTGGGGGTCAGCCTCGCGCTTGGCACGGTTGGCCTCGCCCTCGACTGGGACAGCCTCCTCGGTCTTGGCGACGGTGGCGGTGATGGGGTTGAGACGGTAGGGCCAGGCGTTGTACATGAGTGGGGAGCCGGCAGTCAAGGGCATTCCGGTGTATCCCAGTCCTGTGAAGGGGACTCCGGCAGCAGTGGGGGTGGTGTAGGTGATGGGCTTCTGGTCCTCTGCCTTGACGGACACGATGGGGTGGACCATCGGGTGTGTGAGGGCGGTGCCGGGGTGGAGGAGGAGCTGAGGATCAGCCTCGGGCTCGGCCTCGGCGGCCACGAGAGCGGCAAGAGCGAAGAGAACCTGTTGGAGAACGAGAACAATGAACCAAACTTTAGCTCAAAGAAGAGGAAGAGAGGAACGAGAAGGCAAACATGAAAACTAGGATTGAATATATCGAAAACAAGACAAAGTTAAAGAGACTGTGTCAGTGCGGTCGTGACAGGTGAGGTAAAGTGGCACTAAGTCTTAAGGAAGACCCAGTGCACTCCCGACACCTGTCAACCGTTCGAGTCCAAAGGCAAGACAAGGTTCTCCTCGTCGGGTATTCACCATATATATATATATATATATATATGTATATATATATATATATATGTATATATATATGTGTATATATATATATAATATATGTATGTATATATATATAATATATATATGTATATATATGTATATATATGTATATATATGTATATATTATGTATATATATATGTATATATATGTATATATATATATATATATATATATATATATATATATATATATATATATATATAAATATATATATATATATAAATATATATATATATATATATATATATCAACATCTCTGTAGACATTTCCAACTCTTCTGGGACATTAAACTCCTTGATGATTCCATTGTTTTGTATTCTGTTAAACCACTAACTGAAAATATTGAACCTAAGCTTCACCTATGGTCACCAAACGATAGAGAAATCATCCGAGATTAATAATAATAAAAAAAAACACGTTTTGCTGATCAAATTAAAGACATTTTGATAACGGAGTTGACGCTGAACATGTATCAGTTTTTGTGACAAAATTAACCTGTAACTTTTATATGTATAAACCAGTAAGTAAACAAAATAATAAATGAAAAATAAATCAATCGGTAAATAAATAAATAGATAAATATATAAATAAAGAAGTCACAATTATTGCATGGTGAATATGTTACCCACGGGTCGCTAATTTTGATATTATACAAATGTAGACACACACACACACACACACACACACACACACACACACACACACACACACACACACACACACACACACACACACACACACACACACACACACACACACACACACACACACACACACACACACACACTAAAAAAAAAAAACTTAGTTATGGGTATGCGTTCTATAAACCATAACATTGATATAGTTCCGGATGCATGCGAATTGTCATTAAAGAGAATGGATGAATGGGGGATGACTTTAAGACTTTGCAACACATTCACTAATGCACGAGGAAAACTTTGAATAAATGAACAAAAATAATTAATAAATAAATGAGTCTCTCTCTCACTCTCTCTCTCTTCCTCTCTCTTTCTCTTTCTCTCTTCGGATCAGAAGTAGAAGACTGAAATGTGGATTTGGCAGGCAAAATATAGAAATTAATATTTTCCCACGTTTCTCTTTCACTTCGACTGTGATTTACAAATATGCTATTACTTTTCTCTCCAGTAAACCTATATCTGTGTGTGTGTGTGTGTGTGTGCGTGTGTGTGCACAAACACTGCATGTATGTGTTTGTGAACACAGGAGAAACCTGGAAATACATTTTGTCGTTCCTCTGGAGAGGAGAGCGACATAAGCCAGATGTTCAGCCATAATGTTTTTTATATTGTTGCTAACCAATTTCTACGTTGCCCTGTTATTCAATCCTTCCAACCTCCTCCCCCCTCCCCCCTCCCAACACCAAATGAAGTCGCCAACAAATAAATAAATAAATAAATAAATAAATAAATAAATAAATAAATAAATGAATAAATAAATAAAAACTACCCGGCGACATTAAAAAAAAATCTCGACAGAAATCTGAAAGTCTTTTCAGTACATTTGAACAATTAAGCATCATACTTGAATTTTCTGTACCTTGCTGTAGGGTTGTTTTTTTTATATATAATAAATGAGTAAATAGATAAGTTGAAAATAAATGAAGAAAAAGAAAAAGTCAGAAGAGGAAGGGGAAGAGACAGACGAAGAAAAAAAAAAAAAAAAGACAGAAGAAATAAAGAAGTTTGTTTGTTTGGGTGTGTCTGTGTGTATATGTGAGTGTGTGATTCACCATAGTCTTGGATCACGTGTTGGACTCGTGATCGACAGCTATTTCTCTCCCGAAAGAGAGCTCAGAGCTCATATATGACCGAATAAAATCTAGGTGGGGCAATGTTACTAGCGGTGTCCCCCAGGGCTCGGTTTTGGGTCCCTTATTGTTCATTATGTATATAAACGACTTAGACGATGGGTTAAATAGTGATGTTAGTAAGTTTGCGGACGACACTAAAATAGGACGCCTAATTAGGTCAGGAGAAGACGCCCAGATTCTGCAGGATGATCTTGATAAACTGTTAACATGGTCGGTGAAATGGCAAATGAACTTCAATATCTCTAAGTGTAGCGTGTTAAACGTAGGGCTACACAACCCCGAAAATAGATACAACTTAGATGACACGTTTTTAGAAAAATCTGAGTGCGAGAGGGACTTGGGAGTTCTGGTGAGTCCGGACCTTAAAACCAGGAAGCAGTGCATTAGCGCCAGAAATAAAGCAAACAGAGCATTAGGCTTCATTGCTAGGACGGTAACAAATAGAAGTGCAGAGGTAATTATTAAACTCTATCTAGCAATAGTTAGACCCATCCTGGACTATGCGGTACAGTTTTGGTCTCCGTCCTACAAAATGGACATAAATTCACTAGAATCAGTACAGAGAAGAATGACCAAAATGATACAAGGACTCGGAAATTTTGCCTTACGAAGAGAGGCTTAGGCACCTAAACTTACACTCTCTGGAAAGACGCAGAGTGCGGGGTGATCTAATAGAAGTGTTCAAGTGGATCAAAGGCTATAACAAGGGTGATGCAAACAAGGTCATCATAATAAAACAACAGGGCAAGACTCGCAGTAATGGGTATAAACTGGACAAATTTAGATTTAAGAAGGTAATAGGCAAGAATTGGTTTACAAATAGGGTGGTCGATGAATGGAATAAACTTAGTAACCACGTAGTAAGCGCTGAAACTATCAGTTGTTTTAAAAAACGATTAGACAACTTTATGGATGGGGACGACAGGTGGTGATGGATACGGAGCTGCCTAGTGTAGGCCTTATGGTCTTTTGCAGTCTCCTTTATTTCTTATGTTCTTATGTTCTTATGTTCT
>NC_134816.1:40325384-40327884 GCF_046742065.1 Oratosquilla oratoria
TTGTTAACGATGTAGTTAGTGAGCGCTGAAAGTATTGGTCGTTTTAAGAGAAGATGAGATAACTATGGATGGGGATGACAGATGGCAATGGACATGGAACTGCCTGGTGTAGGCCTTATGGTCTCTTGCAGTCGGCTCTATTTTTACGTTTTTATGATACCAGATCGAAGTGTGGCAGAACGTTGGATGTCTCAGGGCCGTTTGGGGTGTTGCGCATCGAAGGGTGGCAGAACATTGGCGTAGACTATTTCAGGGCCATTCCTGGAGCTGACGGGTCTTCTAGCCCTACCTGGTTCTCCAGACCCCGCCCAGGCGCTCTGGCCACGGTCAAGATCAAGGACGGGCGTGGGCTGCAGCTTCTGCTGTTCCTCCTTCAGAATGTGGGAGGCCGTGAAGTCTTATTTGGTGACTTCGATTCCTCGATCGGTTCGCGTCGAACGATCGCTCCCGAACTCATCCTTCTTCGCCGACTCATGCTCTAAACGATCATAACACGAAAACACAAGAATAAAGGAAACTGCAAGAGACCACAAGGACTAGACTAGGCAGTTCCATGTCCATTATCATCTATCATCCCCATCCATAAGGCTATCTAACCCTCTCTTAGAATAACTAGTAGTTTCAGCGCTCACTCTATGATTACTAAGTTGTTCACCATTCTATTGGTAAACCAGTTCTTGTCTATTTCCTTCTTAATCCTAAGTTTGCCATCAACTATTCTTCCCTAAAGATGCATTAATTGTAATGTCACAAGGTTCCTTTATGTTCGCGAGCAATGACTATAAAGCTTGTGTAGAGGGGCATTTAAAATGCGTTTTTGTCGAGACCAGTTAGGAGTCGTTGTAACGGTCGAGGGATCAAACGCTCACAAAAAGAGGACGAAGGGTGCGTCCCGATGGCCTTGACGGAGACCCGATCCGCTTCCAGAACCCATACAATGACTTGAATCATCTCTAGTGTGTTTATACCTAGACCAATTGCTGTGTTTCTATTCACGGCTATACAACGGGTTGAAGCATCTCTAGTATGCTTATGGCTAGGCCAATTGCTGTATTTCTATTCACGGCTATACAATGACTTGAAGCATCTCTAGTATGTTTATGGCTAGACCAATTGCTGTACTTCCAGTCACGTCTATACAATGACTTGAATCTTCTCTAGTATGACTGGAAAGGGTGGTGAGATAAACACCAAAAAACCGTAGGAGTTTTATTACTAATGTTTCGTCCTTAAGAGGACTTCCTCAGAATATACACTAAGAAAAGTATTCACAGCTTATATACTTCACTTTCCCTACCCCGTTCCTCCCCTATCTCCGTCCTTCCTTCGCTCCGCTTCACCTCGAACAAAATATATCTATGGCTAGACTATTTGCTGTACTTCTAGTCACGTCTATACAACGACTTGAAGCATCTCTAGTAGTATGTTTATGGCTAGACCAATTGCCGTACTTCTAGTCACGTCTAACTGCTTACTCGTAGCTCTTGGCGACTCTAGCATTGTTCTAGAAAAGATTCTTGGAATGATTTCCTTAAGGGAGGACCACACATCCCGTCAGCTGGGCTTCGAGAGGGCCTGTGGACAAAGGGAGGAGGGAGCAAGAAGGGTCCTCGTGTTTGCCCTAAGGAGGGGGGAAGGGGGGAGAGGGGGGAGGCCATTTAGGGGGGAAGGAAGGGGGGCATCGACCTCTCCCCCCTCCCCCTCCTCCCTATATATATATAAAAAAGTATACACACATGGTAACTCGGCCCACGCCAAATGCATAACCGAATCGACGTAGGAATATTATCTTAATTTCTTCCTTTGAAACCCACACAAGATTATATGAAATATGAAAACAAAAACATTGCTATAGATCACAGGGATGCATACATGAACATAAGATATATAGAATATATATTTGTGCGTGCGTGCATGTGTGTGTGTGTGTGTGTGTGTGTGTGTGTGTGTGTGTGTGTGTGTGTGTGTGTGTGTGTGTGTGTGTGTGTGTGTGTGATGTAAACTTGATTAATAACAACAATCGTCGCCTAAAAATAATGGAGACCAAATAGTTCCTAACAACTATTTTAACTAGTTCCTAGATACGAGTCTATATATATAATTAATCATAACGAAACATAGAAAAAATAAAAATAGATGTTAACTGTGTATCCCAAACTGGCTATAAAGACGCAGATACATATCATCCTGCATTCCAAGAGAGATTTAATATCATCTCTCACTAGATACTTTAGCTAGGAATTTATCCTAGAGCAATAAAGAAAACTAACGCTCTTAGAAACTGAACTGATATTTTTTTTCTGCATGTGCGTTGCATTGGGACTTTGTCCTTGGATCAATTCTATACACTATTTTCATCCAGATGATTAAAAAAAAAATTCCATTCAATTTTGCTAATAGTACATATTCAACTGGAACAGACTAGTATTAATCGCTATTGAGTCCCTGAATGGCCGTTAATATATAACACAATTATCTAAAGAAAAAATCTCAATAAGAC
>NC_134816.1:40340384-40342884 GCF_046742065.1 Oratosquilla oratoria
GTTTCTGTACTCAAGAAGCATTATACAGTATAATTCGTAGATTGACTTGTGTACTGAACCATACAAACTTTAAGAAAGTTATGTAATGTATTCTGTAGCATACTATAATTTAGCCAATAAACTAAGCTAAACTACAGTGGTTAGCCTAGTGAAACCATGATCCAATTCCATGCAAGAAATTAATACACAAAGCGGGGGGGTGGGGGGGAGGGTGGATGGGGGTGGGGGAAGGTTCCCCCCAGACTCCTCACTCCACCCTTTTTACAACACACATGGAACATAGTGACGGGATTCTTCTCCCCCCCACAAAAAGAAGCATTATTTCTACGAGTGGTAAAAGAGGAACAGAAGAGACGAAGGAATTATGTAAAATGAAAAAGTTAATTTATCCAACATGGAGTAAATCTTCAAACACATCCTACCTAACCTATCTGTTTATCTAATTGTCTATTTATGCACTTATTTAACTATTTATCTATTTATGTATTTGTTCACTTCTTTACTTAGATATCTATTTACTTATTTATTCAAATATTTATCTATTTATCTAATTCCTTATTTACTAAGTTATTCACTTATTTATTCATACATTTATTAATTTGCTTACTTATTTATCTATCTACTCATTTATTTACCTATTTATTCATTCATCTATTTATTCATTTACTTCTTTTTTATTAATTTATTTAAGAATTTGAGGAAATCTGGAAGCATTTCGTTTGACCAAACGTGCTCAAGGATAAGTTCTAGTCGAAGGACATCAATTGCATAGACAGAGGAGGAGGAAGAGGAGGAGGAAGAGGTGGAGGAAGAGGAGGAGCAAGGGGAGGAGGAAGGGAAGGAAGGGGAGGAGGAGGAGGAGGAGGAGGAGGAGGAGGAGGAGGAGGAGGAGGAGGAGGAGGAAAAGGAGGAGTAGGAGGAGGAAAAGGAGGAGTAGGACACGAAGGAGAAGGAGGAGGAGAGGAAAGATGAGGAGGAAGAGAAGGGGGATGAAAAGGAGGAAGAGGAGGATGAAAAGGAGAAGGAGGAAGCGGCGGAGGAGGAGGAGGAGGAAGAGGAGGTGAAGGATGAAAAGTAGGAAGAGGAGAGGGAGGAGAAGGAGGAGGAGGATAAGGAAGAAGAGTAGGAGGAGGAAGAGAATGGAAAGGAGGAGGAAGAGGAGGAGGAAGAGGAGGCAAAGGTTTAAAAGTAGGAAGAGGAGAAGGAGGAGAAGGAGGAGGAGGATAAGGAAGAAGAGGAGGAGGAGATACAGGAGGAGGAGGAGGAGGACGGCGACGACGAAGAGGAGAAGAAAGAGGAGGAAGAGAAGGAGGAGAAGGAGGAGGAGGAGCAGGAGGAGCAGGAGGAGGCAGTAGATATCTTGTTGCCATCTACAAAGAACACAAGACATTGCCCACATCTTATATGACTCACACACACACACACACACACACACACACACACACACACACACACACACACACACACACACACACACACACACACACACACACACACACACACACACACACACACACACAAGCACATAAACACACACGCACACACACATACACTCACACACACACAGATACACGCACGCATACACACACACACATACTCTTTTGTGTATATTTCGCGCCAAACAAGAAGGAACAGATTCCCTCCCACCTCCCCTCCCCCTCCCCCTCTTCCTCCCTCCTCCACCTGGCTCGTAGGTCATTTGGCGGTGCCTAAAGACTGTAATCCAACCTCGAGTACCGGTTGTTTCAAGGTTAATCGAGAACAAGACCGTTCTCTCTCGGTCTCAGTTCAAGTCTCCGCTAGCTCGTGCTAAAAGAGAGAGGGAGAGAGAGAGAGAGAGAGAGAGAGAGACAGAGAGAGAGAGAGAGAGAGAGAGAGAGAGAGAGAGAGAGAGAGAGAGAGAGAAGTAGGAAGAGGAGGAGGAAGAAGATGAAGAGGAAGAAGAAGAAGAAGAAGAAGAAGAAGAAGAAGAAGAAGAAGAAGAAGAAGAAGAAGAAGAAGAAGAAGAAGAAGAAGAAGAAGAAGAAGAAGAAGAAGAAGAAGAAGAAGAAGAAGAAGAAGAAGAAGAAGAAGAAATAAAAGCACAGGAAGAAGAAGAAAAAGAAGAAGAAAAATGAAGAGGAAGAAAAAGAAAAAAGGGGAAGAAAGAGGAAAAGAAAAGGAAGAAGAAAAAAAGGAAGAAGAGGAAGAAAAAGAAAAAGAAGAGGAAGAAGAACGCGAAGAAGATGAAGAAGAAGAAGAAGAAGAAGAAGAAGAAGAAGAAGAAGAAGAAGAAAAAGCACAGGACGAAGAAGAAGAAGAAGAAGAAGAAGAAGAAGAAGAAGAAGAAGAAGAAGAAGAAGAAGAAGAAGAAGAAGAAGCACAGGAAGAAGAAGAAGAAGAAGTACAGGAAGAAGAAGAAAAAGAAGAAGAAAAGGAAGAGGAAGAAAAAGAAAAAAGAGGAAGAAAGAGAAAAAGAAAAGGAAGAAGAAAAAGAGGAAGAAGAGGAAGAAAAAGAAAA
>NC_134816.1:40347884-40395384 GCF_046742065.1 Oratosquilla oratoria
TAGACTTAGTAACCAATTAACGAGCGCTGGAACAATTGGCTGTTTTAAAAGAAGATCAGATAACTTTATGGATGGGAATGATAGGTGGTAAGGGACATGGAACTGCCTAGTGTAGGCCTTATGGTCTCTTGCAGTCTCCTCTATTCTTATGTTATTTTGTTCTTATGTTCCTATGTTCTTATGGTTTTATTTTCTTATGTTCTTATGTTTTTCTTTTTATATTCTTTTGTTTTGTTATTATGTTCTTTTGTTCGTATGTTCTTATACTTTTATGTTCTTATGTTTTTGTTTTTTGTTCTTTTGTTCTTGTGTTATGTTCTTTGGTTCTTATGCTTTTGTATTATGTTCTTTTGTTCTTAAGTTCTTTTGTTTTTGTGTTCTAATGTTCCTTTTCTGAGGCGAACAAAATCGTCTAGTATCAGACAAAGCAAAATTCCCTTGAAGTCTATCAACAGAAACACCATTGAGGACTGGGTCCTTATTGATACGAGACTTCGCTTGTTAGATATTTACTTGAAAAGGCTCTAACAAGCGAAACGTCTCACTGATAAAGGCTCCGTCTTCAAATGGTTTTTCTTTCGACAGAACTATCAACAACTCCTTTCATGTAGTCATATTCGGCCACTTTCTCGCCGTTTCTCGGCAACTGAAGGATACGCAGGAGGAAGAACGTCGTCGAAGGATTCCCTAAACTTTATTTGAAAGAAGAACAAATGAACAGTGAGTTGCCCGTACATTATGACTCTGATGCAAGTGAGATAAACGAGTGCGTTATAGTGCCGTGAGCCTGTGAGATCGTCTTTCTTCACGAGGACCGAAGAAGAAACCGAACTCTCACGACCTCACGCGGGATTTGAAGTCTCCCAGTTCCATACAAAGGTTACACGAAAACATCCTTATCCATGTCCGTTTACTTGTGTGTCCGCCGTCTCTGTTTGCATTAACTTAGTCGGATTTTGCCTTCCCCAAGGTGTAGACGAGGGGAAAGCCGGTGTAAGGGAAGGTGGACGGCTGGGTATACCCGGTGTAAGGGAAGGTGGACGGCTGGGTATACCCGCTGTAGGCGAAGTGACTGTAGGGGTATCCGAAGGGATGGACTCCGGTAGGGACAGTGTAGGTCAAAGGCACTACAGTCTTCTGCTTCTGAGTGGTCACGACGGGGACGGTCGTCAGGGCGTGGGTCCCGACGGTAGGGATTGTTCCCGCAGTGTAAGTCACAACAGGCTTCTCACCGTCAGACTTGAGAGCGACGTAAGGAACAACGGGATGGGCGAGGAGCTGAGGATCAGCCTCGCGCTTCTTACGGGCGCTCTCGACCGCTGAGCTCCCGTCATTAGCCTCGGGGTTCTTGGTGACTGGAGCGACGACGTAGGGCGTGTTGAAGTAATTGTAGGGAATGGTGTACGGGAAGGGGTTGTAGGCAGCCACGGGGTAGTTCGCATACGGGTACCCGTGGTACATAGCGTAGGGGGAGACCACGGGGGTGGTGGAGACCTCCCCGGTCTTTAGGGTGACAACGGGCGTGGTGGCGGGACTCACGACGTGCACCGCGCCCACATGGTCCTTTGCCTTCAGGGTGACGAAGGGGCTGACGGCGTGGACGACGGGGGTTCTCTGGGCGAATTCGGTGGTTTTGAGGACGACCGGGGCTATGGGCTGGCTCGTGTGAACGAAAAGCTGAGGGTCAGCTTCGGGGTCGGCCTCAGCGGCCGCCAGGGCAGCGAGGGCAAGGAGAACCTGGAGGAGGAAGAGGAGGAGGAGGAAGGAGATATAGTAAAAGTGAATTTTGTGTTTACATCTCAAGAAGTCTTCAGAGCAAAATAAGAGACAATTCACTCGAATTCCAAACACGATACCTTTATCCCTTTCGCAGTAGAAATAAATAGATAAGTAAATAAATGAATAAATAAATGAAAAATATAGAGACAAATGAACAAATAGATAAATAAATAGAATAACTAATTAAATAAACATATAAATAAAAACTAAATAAACGGATAAATAGATAGATGAACAATTTGATAAATAAAATAGATAAGATAAATACAAGAAACAAAATAGATAAATTAAAGGAATAGATAGATTCGGATAACGTTCGGCAGTGGGCCACGCCGAACCTCGTTCATCCGAACTCCTGGCTCTCTCGGACCGAACTGTTCGAGTGAAGAAGAACCCTCAAGTTCTTTGAGGAACTTGAGAACAACAGATGAACAATCATAAATACAAGTCTCAAAAGCAAAGCGTTTCTACTGTTATCTATCTTATGTACTTTCTATAAAGCCTTTAGCCTTGTATCAAAACACATTTTCTTTGTACAATGTATATATGTATATATATATATATATATATATATATATATATATATATATATATATATATGTATGTATATATGTGTGTGTATATATCTAAAAATAAATTTGCAATACATGGAAGGTCTCCACGGTGATATACGCTAGGTGGGTCACACGTTTTGTCCACAAATTTGCGAAAACTTGAGTAAAAAACAAAAACGATTGCAACAGCAATCTAGGAGAGTGGTCAAAAGCAGAGTATGGGATCCTGCGTATTCAACGTTTCGACCAGTAGGGCTTCTACAGAAATAACCCAGTAGGCAAACATCTCCTTCTGTAGCCCGAATTTGAGGAGAGAAATGAACACATAGAAATCGTGTAAAAGAAACTTGGGCAAATTTCTTGTTACCTCATTACCAGAACTGCTAGAGATGTCTGCCTACTGGGTTATTTCTGAAGAAGCCTTGCTGGACGAAACGATGAATATACTCGACCCCATACTCGGCCTTTTTTTATAGGCCTCTTTTCTACATTGCCAAAACTTCTTGACACTTACCAGGACCTTCATGTCGTCAATCTCGGCAGGATGACGCAGGATGTGTCCTCTGAGAGGTGTGGTTCCTCTTTTATACACAACTTACAGCACCCTGTCGCCCCCACCTCCCCCTCTCCCCCAGGGGGGGGGGAGAGCATGTGACGTCAAGATGCTGCCTGCGATCACGTGATCCCTGGCCCGGCAGGCCGGTAGGCTCGGCAGGCCAAAGAAGGCCATGACAACAGAAGCTTCTCATAGCTTCTCGTCAGAACAAATAGATCCTACTAGTATTCTAACAACTAAGTTAATAACATTTATCAATAACACATATGGCCCTTTGTTTATATTTTTAAACTCATTTCAGTAGATATTATGAAGAACAATCAAATGGGATTACATGTGTACATACGTACATCTATGTACACATAGATATGTTTATTTGTACATATTAACATGTATACATACATAATGTATTCATATCTTCCTAAATGTCTTTCCTCAAAAGTAGGGAGTACTCTAATACATTTACATTTACATATACATATACATATACATATACATTTACATATACATATACATATACATATACATTTACATATACATATATTTATACATATACATATACATATGCATTTACATATACATGTACATATACATTTACATATACATGTATTTATACTTGTACATGTGCATGTATATGCATACAAATACACAGGGATATACATATATATACATTTATGCATGTACATATGCAGAAGCACACGCGCATACGCATATACATATACACACATATACATATACAGTAATACATGTACACATGCATATTTAATATGTAAACAGTATAAGAAACGTATGCATATGGATGTTCATACGTACATATAGTTGTACATCATAAACGCACACAGGTACACACACACACACACACACACACACACACACACACACACACACACACACACACACACACACACACACACACACACACACACACACACACACACACACACACACACACACACACACACACACACACACACACACATACACACACACACACACACACACACACACACACACACACACACACACACACACACACACACACACACACACACACACACACACACACACACACACACACACACACACACACACACACACACGTGAGCGCGTGAGTAAGGAATCGCGTCATGGGCTGTCAAAACAGTAGGACAGAGATCGAGCCCGTTCAGAGGTTGGAAAGGATCACAATGCTACAAGCTGTTACTGTCTCTCCCGTCCGGGAGGGGAACAGCTGTCGATCACGGGTCCAGCACTTGATTCAGGACAATATCAAAGCTCACACACGCACACACACACACACACACACACACACACACACACACACACACACACACACACACACACACACACACACACACACACACACACACACACACACACACACACACACACACACACACACACACACACACACACACACAAACACACACACACCGAAGAAGGCGAAAGGGTGGAACCATTTACTTGTTACCTCTTAATAGGGAGCTACTGAAACATATTGATAAATAAACATATTAATAAATAAATCTCCTTCTTATTCTTTCTCCTCTTCCTCATCTTCTTCCTCCTCCTCTTCTTCCTCTCTTCTCATTCTTCCTCTCCAAAAAATCTCGCTCTACTTCCTCGTGCCTTCCATTTCTTCCCCCCCTCCCCCCCACACCTCCTCCTCGTCCCCCTCCCCCCTCTCCCCCTTCACACACCTCCCCCTCCACTCCATCCACTCCCTCCAACCACTCTTGCCACACACCAATAGGGGTACATCCGCCTTTTCCTCATCTTGTCGTTCTTCTCTTTAAATATTATTATCATTTTTTTTTATAAAAAAAAAAAAAGTGCTTCGGTTCAATGTCGCTAACTCCCCCTATTAAGAGGCTACGACGGTACCCCTTACAGACGACTTTGTAACCTGGAATTTAGTAAACCATGCACTTGGTCCAACTCGCTGGCCGCAAGGTTCGAACCACCGTCACCTCGACCCCCACCACATGTAGCGACGCTCTAATCTGCTCGGCGACAGGACTCTCCTCCCTGGGGGGGACAAAATCGCAACCTTTGCCTTGTGTGTTGGGACAGCCAGAGCAATCACTGGTAGTTCTTAGGAATACCAAACAGGGGGTGATTACCTAGGCCTTGTTCACACTAGCGGTTTGAACCGCGCGGAAACCGCGGCGATACCGCATATTCAAGTAAAATCAGCACGGTTGTGTGTGAATGGCTCCACTGACTTACACTGTAATTAAACCGCCGCGGTTCAAACCGCTAGTGTGAACAGGGCATACCGCGGTGCATATCGTCTTCCCTGCGTTTATGCAAAGATGAGGCCTCGCAAGAAAGAAGAAAAAAATAAAAATAAATAATGAGTGTCCCTGTCGCCGTTTTCTTCGCTGCATCAACAGAGAACCATGAAAGAAAACGGGATGCCTACGGTCCGGTCTCACTCACACACAAGGTCTCCCTCTCCTCCCCTCCCTCCTTCCCTCCCTCACTACCCCTCCACCTCCCACTCTCTCTCTCTCTCTCTCTCTCTCTCTCTCTGTCTCTCTCACGCACACACACACAAACCAAACAATACTAACATAGTCACTGTTTTCTAATTTATTCGTTTTTTCTCACTGCCGTCAGGCGATTTTATCAAGTTGAGGACAAGCCTTGTTCACAGCGAAAGGATAAGTCGCTTCATTACGGTACGCAAAGTATAGATTATGTGATAAACAAAAGAAATTTAATTCAGGACTCCTTCCCATCCTCTCTCTCTCTCTCTCTCTCTCTTTCTATCTATCTATCTATCTATCTCTCTCTCTGTCTCTCTCTCTCTCTCTCTCTCTCTCTCTCTCTCTCTCTCACACACACACACACACACACACACACACACACACACACATACACACGCGCACGCGCTCGATGGCGCAGTGGAATGGTAGCGATCGCGGTCGCCATTACGGCGGTCCTGGTTCGAATCCCGCCCAGGGCCGAAATTATTTCAGTATCGCTGCGAGTCGTTACTCCAACTCTCGTGGGCGGGGAGGTGTGTGCGTGTGTGTGTGCAAGGTCACAGTATTACCAATAGATCGGTCATATATATGAGGTCTGAAGTCTCTTCCGGGAGGGAAACAGTTGTCGATCACGATTCCAACACGTAATCCAAGACCATGGTGAATCACACACATACACACATAAAATCCAAAAATGTGCATCAATTTATACGATAGACTGGGGTTAAAAAAAAAGAAAAAAAAAAGGGAAGACTGACCGATACATACACAGTGACGGAACCCTACGAACACATGTCTATTCCTGTCCACTATAATCAGACAAAAGCATCAAACACCCCTTCGGAGACATCCAAGGGCTGCCTCGTCCCTGCAGGGGGCAGCCCGGTGTTCCTGCATGGGATTCCAAAGGCTGAAAAATTGCGGAAGTCGCGCGGCGGTCCGCGGCGGTCCGGAATCCGCGGCGAAGGTTCTGGGGTCACTGCTCTTGAAGGCTCTCAGACTCTCAAGGTCTCTTGGGCCGAAGACTTGAGGGTGCCTACCGTCACATACGACGCAGCGGGAGTGGTGGTGGTAGTGGCGGTGGTAGTTGTGGTGGTGGTAGTGGTGATAGTGGTGGTGGTTGTTGTGGTGGTGGTAGTGGTGGAGGTAGTGGTGGTAGTGGTGGTAGTGGTAGTGGTGGTAGTAGTGGTGGTGGTAGTGGTGGTGGTAGTGGTGGTAGTAGTAGTGGTGGTAGTGGTGGTGGTAGTGGTGGTAGTAGTAGTGGTGGTAGTGGTGGTGGTAGTGGTGGTAGTAGTGGTAGTAATTGTGGTGGTGGTAGTGGTGCTTGTGGCAGTGGTGATGGCAGTGGTAGTGGTGATAATGGTGGTAGTTTTGGTAATGGTGGTGGTAGTGGTGGTAGTGGTGGTGGTGTTAGTGGTGGTGGTAGTGGTAGTAGTGATGACAGTGGTGGTGGTAGTGGTGGTGATAGTTGTGGTGATAGTGGTGGTGGTAGTGGTGGTAGTAGTGGTAGTAGTTGTGGTGGTGGTAGTGGTGGCAGTGGTGGTGGCAGTGGTAGTGGCAGTGGTAGTGGTGATAATGGTGGTAGTTTTGGTAATGGTGGTGGTAGTGGTGGTAGTGGTAGTAGTGATGACAGTGGTGGTTGTAGTGGAGGTGATAGTTGTGGTGATAGTGGTGGTGGTAGTGGTGGTAGTTGTGGTGGTGGTAGTGGTGGTGGTGGTGTTGTTAAGGACCATAACCGGCGCTTCTATCCTTTGGGAGAAAGGGGCACCACCACGCCGCTGAGCTCAGAGTTAAGGAGGGGGAGGAGGAAGAAGAGGAGGGGAGGAGGAGGAAGGAGAGGAGTAGGGGAGGAGGAAGGGGAGGGTGAAGAAGATGACGGGGGGACAAGGGGAGGATAAGGAGGGGAGGGGAGGAGATGGAAGAGGGGGAGGAGGGACACAAGGAGGAAAGGGAGGAGGAGGGGGACGAGGATGAGGGGAGGAAGGGAGGGGGAGGGTGATGAGGAGGAGGAAGAGGAGGGTGAGGAGAATGAAGGGGGGTGAGGGTAGGATGAGGAGAGGGGAGGATAAGGAAGAGGGGGAGGAGGGACACAGGGAGGAAAGGGAGGAGGAGGGGGACGAGGAGGAGGGGAGGAAGGGAGGGGGAGGGGGATGAGGAGGAGGAGGAAGAAGAGGAGGGGGAGGAGGATGAAGGGGAGAAGGGAGGATGAGGAGAGGAGGGGAGGAGAAGGAAGAGGGGGAGAAGGGACACAAGGAGGAAAGGGAGGAGGAAAGGGAGGAGGAGGGGAGGAGGGGGACGAGGAGGAGGGGAAGGGTGACGAGGAGGAGGGGAGGGGAGGAGGTGGAGGGGGACCAGAAGGAGAGGAGGGGAGGAGGTGGAGAGGAACGAGGAGGAGAGGAGGGGAGGAGGTGGAGAGGGACGAGGAGGAGAGGAGGGGAGGAGGAGGAGGGGAGGAGAGGAGGGGACGAGGAGGAGGGGAGGGTGAGGAGGGGACGAGGAGGAGGGGAGGGTGAGGAGGAGAGCCGGAGGAGGGGTATAAGGAGAAGGGATGGGAGGGGAGGAAGAGGGTGAGGGGGAGAGGGAGGAGGAGGAGGGGGAGGGGGAGAGGGAGGAGGAGGAGGGGGAGAGGGAGGAGGAGGGGGGAGGGGGACAGGGATGAGGAGGAGTTGAGGGGGAGAGGGATGAGGAGGAGTTGAGGGGGAGAGGGATGAGGAGGAGTTGAGGGGGAGAGGGATGAGGAGGAGGAGAAGGAGTTGAGGGGGAGAGGGATGAGGAGGAGGGGGAGGGGGAGAGGGAGGAGGTAGGAGGAGGGGGAGGGGGAGAGGGAGGAGGAGGAGGGGAGGAAGAGGGGTAGGAGGGGAGAAGGGATAGAAAGGGAGAAGGGGAGGAGGAGGGGTAGGAGAGGGAGAAGGGGAGGAGGGGGAAGGGGAGGAGGAAGGGGTGGAGGAGGATGGAGAGGAAGAGAAGGAGGGGATGAGGAAGGAGAGGATGAGGAGGATGGGGAGGAGGAGGAGAGTGGAGGAGGAGTGTGTCGAGGAGGAGAAGGGGAGGCGGAGGAAGGGAACGAGGAGGAGAAAAAGAGGGAAGAGGAGAGGAGCAAGAAGAGGAGGGGAGGAGGGAGAGGAGGAGGAGGAGGAGGAGGAGAGAAGGAGCAGGAAGAGAAGGACGCAGAGGAGGAGGAGTTAGAGGAGAAGGAGGAGGAAGAGGAGGAGGAAGAAAAGGAGGAGGAGGTGGAGGAGGAAGTGGAGGATGAGGAAGAGGAGAATGATATTGAGTTAATACTCTAACAAAACGGTTGATACCGATAAAAAAGAGCTCGAGAGAGCTCGAGAGAAAGAGAGAGAGAGAGAGAGAGAGAGAGAGAGAGAGAGAGAGAGAGAGAGAGAGAGAGAGAGAGAGAGAGAGAGAGAGAGAGAGAGAGAGAGAGAGAGAGAGAGAGAGAGAGAGAGAGAGAGAGAGAGAGAGAGAGAGAGAGAGAGAGAGAGAGAGAGAGAGAGAGAGAGAGAGAGAGAGAGAGAGAGAGAAAACGGTGTTGGGACACTTCCTTGTACACCGAGAGGCCTATAACAGAAAACGGCATCACGGCTTAACGTCAAAGGGCGACCCTAGTGGAGAGGCTTAGAGTTTGATTAAGGGGATATCACACTGGTCTATTTTTCCTCCGACATCCTACCTTCAACCTCCATTTGAAGAACTAGAATATGACATCACTTAGAGAAATCTAGACTTTTCTAAGAACATTTCAACAGTTTGTCTAAGCTTCGTCTAGGTTTACAATCTCTAAGTTCGTCATTCAGGTTTGCTATATACGACGGGAAAGTAATTTGAAAATTTGAAAATTTGAAAATTCAAATATCGTAACCGAAATCGTTTTCACTCCAACGAATTCTCAACGGTCAAAGTTGGTGAAGCCTCTGGAAGCCTCAAAGGCCCCTGGAGGGACTCGGAGGAGGCCCTAGAGACCAAAGAACCAGTTGACCCAACAAGCGATCCCTAAATTAGGTCAGTAACTAGGGTCACTAACCAGGTCCACTCCCTAACCCCCTTTTTAACTACTCAACCGAAGGTCACCCCCAAGAAAGAATGTTAACGAACAAGCGATCCCCAAAGTAGGTCAATAACTAGGTCCCCTCCCTAACCATCATTTTTAACTATTCAGCCGAGGGTTAACCCCGGGAAAGAATGTTAGGGGCGTCATCCCTTCCCCTTGATCTAACTTGACCTCTTCCCGTTTGTCGCCCGACTATTTTATTCACTTCATGCAGAAGGACTAAAAACTCCTTCGTTCGTTTAAGCCCTCGTCACACTATCACGAATCTCGTCAAATGTGAATTTGAAAATCTGGAAGACAACTTCGCTTACAGTTCGCTAAGGAAAACTCACCAATGCGTCTTATATTCGTCTAGTTTTAACTTCTCTTAGTTCGTCATTCAGCTTCTCAATCTATGACGCAAAGGTGATTTGAAATTTGGAAATTCGAAAATTGAAAATTTGTAACCGAAGTCGTTTGTTCTCAAACGAACTCACTTGAATCACGCAAACACGGGTATCTAACATGAAACTTACGTTGTCAAACACCTTCTAACCTTACATAACCTAACCTAACCAAAATCAACCTAACTCAACTTTTCCATAGGAAAAAATAAACATTTCAAATACAAAAAAGAAAAGAAAAAAAAGTGTTTGCGTGATTCTGGAATCGAACTAACCATTCCACGCATAAATTTTTATGTTTTATGTGAAATTCAAACCATATTTTGACTTTGCAGTTAAACTAAAGAAATCACCCATGAGGTTAATAATCTAATAAACTTTAGCTAAAAAAAGGAGAAGAGGAAGAAGAAGAAGAAGAAGAAGAAGAAGAAGAAGAAGAAGAAGAAGAAGAAGAAGAAGAAGAAGAAGAAGAAGAAGAAGAAGAAGAAGAACGCAAAGAAGAAGAAGAAGAAGAACGCAAAGAAGAAGAAGAATAAAGAAAGAGAAAAGGAAATTGTTATAAGATGGAGACGGAGGGAGGGTTGTCACCATATAAGTGAACCGGCCCTGCTGTGAACGTACTGTGCCTTCCTGCATTGTTTCTGACCCAGGTTGTGTGCAGGAGACCGGGATGACCATTCATCCATGAGGAGCTAAGAGGAGAAGGAGGAAAGGGTGGTGGATGGGAATGGAATGGGAGTGAAATGGATGCGTACCTTTGGCTTGGCTACCTCCCTTATAAGGGGGAAAAAGCCTTTAGTATATACATAGATTATTAGAGATGTTATATAATGTCATTTAGAAAGCAGCTGTCCAATAGATGAGGGCTAGTACTAGTGACTCCAGCTCTAAATTTTTTCCACGTGGTCTTGGGTAATTTCTAAGTTTTGCCAGTATTTATCAAAATGTTTTTTTGTTTTTATAATGACATGTCTGGTGCTCTGAAAATATACTTTGAGAGGTTATTCTAGTGATCTATTGTTTTATATGCCAAACTCTATTTGCGGATATTGAGGGCAACTCTTCTTATATATGTTATACTAATGTCCTCTTCTGTGTGTTACAATATACCTATTTCCATCCACGACAAAAGGAATACTGTAGATTTAATCTTTCTGGACTTTGAAAATATCTTTGATACTGTCCTGCACGAGTGACTAGTAACAAAAGTCTTCGCGTCGAATAGGAGGCAACTTGAAGAAAAAAAAAAAAAAGGATTAGAAACTGGTCAAACAATCGTAAAGAGCGAGTTGTTCTGAATTGTAAAACTGGAAAGCTATGAAAGATGTTACGAGCGGAGTTCCTCAGGGTTCCGTTCAAGGTCACCCCTAGTATACATTAATGACCATAACTGGAGATTTACACCTATAGTCTCCAAATGTAGGTTTAAGGAGGAAATAAACAGGAACTGGTTTACCAACAGCGTGGTTAACGAATGGAATAGACTTAGCAATCATGTTGTGAGCGTTGAAACAATTGGCTGAATTAAGAGAAGATGAGATAACTTTCTGAATAGGGATGGCAGGTGGTAAGGGACATGAAACTGCCTTGTGTAGGCCTTATGGTCTCTTGCAGTATCCTTCATTTTTATGTTATTAAAACATACGGAAACCTCTTAAAAATCTCAGGAGAGATTTAACACAAGACTAAGATTTTTAAAGGAATTGATAACATCAAAATTGAAGATATTTTCACACTAAATGCTTACAAGACGAGAAATGATAATCTGTGGTTGTCAGGACGTAGGTTCAACTTGCAATTAAGTAGAAGTATTTCCACCAAACAAAGGCGTCGTCAAAGGACAGAACAAGATTCCATCCAAGGCAATTAAATGTAATACAACTCAAATTGTTGAGATTCTGTCTATGTCTATATACCATGGACTTCTTCCCCTTTAAATGAGAGGTATTGTGAAATTGGATAACTAGAAGAATTTACACTATTCTAGACTTCCGTAAGAACATTTCAACAATGCGCCCGACATTCTCTTGAATATAGTCAGATTCTTAATCTATGACGCAAAAGGTAACTTGACAACTGAAGATTCGAACAACGAAAAATTGTAACCAAAGCCATTTCTACCCAAACAAACCCAAAACAGCTGACAATAATCAGCCCAGTGTGAAGCTGCTCTTGTTCAGCTGGGAGCTATAACTCTTTTTCTTCAAGACGCTTACGTAAAGAGTGGGAACGAGAAGCCGGCATAACACTACGAGGTCACGTGACCCTGCTGGTCCCAGACTAAGCCTGCGCCATCTTTGTGGGCGGAGCAATGAAAACGGTCTGTCGTTGGTCGCATATATAAGGGGGTCAGACTTGGTCCTCGGCGCATCCTCTGTCCACCTGCCGAGTCCGACAACATGAAGGTCCTGGTGAGTACCTGACGAAGAGAACCTTATTGTACATAAAACACATACCCAAATATAATCACGAATAACACACAGTCGGAATAAAAAGGAAACTTAGAAGAAAGTATAACTTCTATATTTCGGCTAATAGATCTTCAGGAAAGTACTTTCCTGAAGAGGCTTATAGCTATTAGCCGAAATATAGAAGTTATACTTTCTTCTAATTTTCCTTTTATTCCGACTGTGGTTTCTTTGTGATTATATTTTTACAAATATGATAGTACATTTTGTCCAAGTTATATACACAAGCGTTACAGAGCCAATGTCTTCTTGATAGTTAGAAGACGCCTGTGGACTAACCCGTGCACTCACTGTTACTCTACAGCAGTTCGAACCTCGTTGAAATAACATCTTTGCGTTTATTCTTCTTCTTTGCATTTCTTTACGATTCACATTTTTTGAATCTTGTATTCCTTGTCTTGGTATTACTCGAGAGATCTAAAGTTCGGTTCTTCGTTCTCGTCCTCCAACAGGTTCTCTTCGCTCTTGCCGCCCTTGTGGCCGCCGAGGCCGAGCCCGAGGCTGATCCTCAGCTCCTCCTCCACCCCGGCACCACCCTCACTCACCCGATGGTCCACCCCATCGTGTCCGTCAAGGCAGAGGACCAGAAGCCCATCACCTACACCATCCCCACTGCTGCCGGAGTCCCCTTCACAGGACTGAGGTACGCCGGGGTTCCCTTCACAGGAATGGGATACGCCGGGATGCCCTTCACCGGCCTGCGATACACCGGGATGCCCTTGACTGCCGGCTCGCCCTTCATGTACAACGCCTGGCACTACGGTCTCAACCCCATCACCGCCACCGTCGCCAAGACCGAGGAGGTCGTCCCAGTCGAGGGTGAAGAAGTCACCCGCGCTAAGCGTGAGGCTGACCCCCAGGTCCTGATCCACTCAGGAGTCTCCCCCATGGTCACCCTTAAGAACTTCGAGGCCCAGCCCTTCGTCTTCCAGAACACTCCCATGGGAACCATCCCCGTCGTCAACGTCAAGGGACAGGAGAGGACCACCCTTCCCCTCACCTACACCGCCACCATCCCCGCTGGCTTCCCCGCCACCAACTTCCCCGTCGTCAACCCCATCATGAATCCGTTCATGAACCCACTGTCCTACCCCATGGCCTACACCCTGGCCAAGACCAACTAGGATTCGAACTGACAACGACGACACTTTCGCCAGCATGGATCACCGGCCGTAGAATGTGAAGAAACCTTTATTTCTCTCCTTGCGGGACCTCGGAGGTCTTTGGGCTCAGTCGTCCTCCTCTTCTAAGTCAAGGACACGAGGAGGAGCGGTGAGGCGCCCTGCGGACAGTCCGAGTCCCGTCAACCCTTCGTCTTGGTCGGTGCCCGTGGGTATGGGGCAGATCACCGTACAAACGGGCATGACTCTTTATTCTTCTTTTAATAAAGACAACTTCCTCTACCACCGCGTTTCTTTCCGTACTTTGAGTTCGCATTTAAGTTGCTTCTTTAGAGAATCGCCGTGGCCGAGCGGCTTCAGCCGAGGACTCAACAGAAATTTTTAGGTCCTCAGTTTGCTTTCCCAAAGAGAAGGCACTCGTTCAGTCTTTAGAAAAACCAGTGTACATAAACCTCTCAAAACAAACTTTTCAATACACGAAAAAGTCTTTGGAATGTACTTATCCGCGCGTGTGTAGGGGTGCTTGTGTGTGTTCTTGTATCAAAGTTTTTTTTCTCTCTCTCTATCTATTCCTCTCCCCAATCTGTCTATCTATGTATATATATTTATCTCTCTCAAAACGTTTTGTAGATCTGAAACATGGGGTTGGTTTCAGAATGGGAAGGAAGGCCTACAGTCTGAAACATTTGATCGAAGTACACCGTTTTTGAGAGAAAGACGAGCAAGTGGAGCAAGGACGGACGGAGGGAGGGAGGGAGGGAGGGAGGGAGGGAGGGAGGGAGGGAGGGAGGGAGGGAGAGAGAGAGCACCTACTTCCCTCGGCCTCCGAAGACGCGTTCTCCAACCCCTCCTTCTCCCGGTCGTCTTCCTGGGACCTCGAGTTGGGAGACGAGGACTCGTGCCCGGAGCGGGCGGCGTCGTGCGGAGGCTGCCGGGGAAGGGCGGCAGGGAAGCTGAGGGCGAGAGTCCACAGAGGAAGTGGGGGGAGGCTTCGGTACCGCCTGGGCTTCCAGTTTGATGAAAGGAGGACTCCAGAGGGACTGGATCCGTCGGCGAAGAGGACCAGACAGGAGGGATGAAAAGGACAAGCTGATCTGCAGCTGCCTTTATGGAGGTCTTGTGCGCTGACTGGAGATTTTTTTTTTTTCCTTCTTTAATGAAGATGAAATTCCGCCTGACTCCACGGAATGGTGGCTCGGAATGGTAGTCCACGGTCTGGAATGAAAAAGGGGGTAGAGGGGGGATACACAGGCATGATGGTGACTGGTGCGTTTTTGCCCTGTCATGGCACACATTGGAAGGTAGGGTAGGTAGAGTAGGGTAGGGTAGGGCAGGCGAGGGCCCGGTCTAATAACATGGACACTCGTAGGCAGTCCTAGAGGAAGCCGTGCATTAGGCACGGCTTAAATGAGTTTTTTATTTTAAATTATTTATCAATTAATTTGTTTAGTCATTCATTTATTTTTATCCTTGTATTTTGTTGTTGATTTGTTTATCTATACATTAATTGTTATTACTTATTTATCCACACATTTATTTACTTATAAATTTATCTATACATTTATCTATATATTTATTTTTCTATTTATGTATTCATATATTCATCCATTTGTTTCGGGAGGCAGTGGCCTTTTTTTTTTTTTTTTTTTTTTAAGGACGCCAGGTGTCTTTGAAGCGGAGCGACGCTGAAGACAGAGGGCGTCTAAGACACCTCCTCCTCTTCCTCCTCCTCCTCTTCCCCCTCCTCCTCCCCGCCCTTTGTATGATGCACCTGGGACAGACTTCGCTTGGGTCTTCCGCGCTCTTTGCTCCTTTCTTTGCCAGAGCTGACTTCTTCGGACGTTTTTTTTTTTTTTTACTTTTTCCACTGGAATCTATTTTTGACCATTTATTGATCTATTTCGTCATTTACCTCTCTCTTTGTCCACCCCTGCCCTTTTATCGCCCTTTGGAACACGTAGATAAAAGAAGAAGAAAAAGAGAAGAAGAAGAAGAAGAAGAAGAAGAAGAAGAAGAAGAAGAAGTAGAAGAGACAGTTTACGCAATGAGCGTTGACAGGAGGAGCAGGAGGAGGCTACAGTTCGACCCGATATTCCTCTAGGGAAGCGTCATGACGTCACGTCGCCGAGATACCGTAAATGCAGTGACGGCCGAAGACTCGGCGGCGGCGACGGGGAAGTCCTTGACCACAATACGGGGGACGTGGTTCTCCTGACGAAGAACTACCCCACCGTCTCCACCCTGGGGCGCCCTAGCAAGTCGCCAACATCCTCTGCGGTAGCCCCCTGACCTTTTCTCTCTCCCTCGCCACCAGCAACATCAGCAGATACACAATCTTGCCACTCCTCGTTGGGATGGAAATGCCGACTCCTTTGCACTCTTGGTGGACGGGAGCGGGCCAGGAAGAAAACGCAAGGTAGATAGCAAGATGGCGAGTTGTTCATCATTTGAAGAACCTCTGCAAATGCTGCCACCCTGCCCGGACGTTGACAAGGCAGTGAGTTGACTCTGCATGTTTGGCAGTCAGTTGTGACGTTTCCGTGTCACTCGGCACAAAATCAAATTCGTCCTCCGCTTTGGGACAGGAATGCGGCTTCGACCTGATCTCGCAAGAGTCTAGAACCCACACCTCGCTCAGGCGTGCCCATGGGGAGGCCGCGCATGATCATCGTATTGATAGCTGCGTAAGCGCTGACTCCATGACCCCCACCCCCCCATAGAAGCTCCCTGGGAGGGGGATGACAACCCCAACCCCTTGTTGGGCACCTCTGTCCTAACCCTCTGTGACAGTCCAGCTTAATAAAATCGCCATTCGGTAGCCGGGATAAAGGTTACAAGTTGACCCGGTCAGTGGGCTGTGTTGGTAGGGACGGTCGTTAACTGCTGGAGGTTATTTTCTCGTTATGTCTATATACATATCTATTTTTTCTTTCATTTATCAAAATTTACTGTTATCTATCTATTTGTTACTTATATTATGTTTCTAGAAAGAGAGTTGATGATAGCAAATGCAGTGCTTAGGAAGAAAGTCAAGCATATGTACACATGTGAGAGAGTGGTGGATGGAAGGGTGGTAGATAGGGCGTTAATGGACTATGTAGTGGTAACCAGGAGTATAGTAGGAAGAGTTAAAGATGTACATGTTCTAAGGGGAAAGAGTGGGGGAATATCAGATCATTTTCTGGTGGAAGGTAAGTTGAGAGTGGAGGATAAATGAAGAAAGAGGAAAAGGTCAGAAGGTAGAGAGGTGCTTAAAGTAAACTCCTTAAATGAAAAAGAAAAGGAGGAGTACAAGAAGAAACTGAGAGAGGAGTGGGAGGGAGTGAAAGATAGAGTAGAACTAGGAGTGGAGGAGGAATGGGGATGGTTCAAGGAGGGAGTCATAAGGTGTGCAAAGATGGTGTATGGAACAAGGAGGACGGGAGGAAATAGAAGGAAGGATAGTGAGTGGTGGGATGATAAAGCAAAGAAGGTTGTAGAAAAGAAGAAACGAGCATTCACAGATAAATTAAGAAATAGGATGAGGGAATCATATTAAAGGTACAAAAAAAAAAAAAAGGGAAGTAAAGCAGAAGATAAAGGAGGCAAAGAGGAGAGCAGATGTGAAATGGGGTAGTAGTATGCCAGGAATTTTTGAAAAGAATGAAAGTATGTTTTGGAAAAAAACTAGGAGAGGAAGAGGAGGCGAATCAAGTAGAGAAGAAAAGGTAAAAGGTGCAAATGGAGAGATGATAATTAAATAGACGGCAGTAAGAGGAAGATGGCCAGAGTATTTTAGGAAAAATAAGGAAAGATGAGATTAAGGCAGTTGTTAAGATGTTGAGAGCAGGTAAGGCACCTGGGTTGGATGGGTGTTATGCAGAATGTCTTAAAAAGGCAGGTACAGTGATGATGGACTGGCTGGTGAGGTTGTTTAATGTTTGTTTAAGAGAAGGTAGAATGCTGGAGGACTGGGAAAAGGGGACAAGTGTGAGTGTAGTAGTTTCAGAGAGATCAATTTGAGAGTAGTTGGGAAGGCTTATGGGAGGGTTTTGATTGAGAGGATGAGGAGAATACTAAAGAAAGTAATTGGTGAGGAACAGTGTGGGTTTAGGACAGGTAGGGACTGCATGGATCAGATTTTTTGTGGTAAGGCAGATATGTGAGAAAGCTTTAGGACTTTTTTTTTTTTTTTTTTTTTACCTTCATGGATTTGGAAAATGCGTATGACAGGGTAGACAAGAAGGCACTGTGGGAGATTTTATAGACATAAGGGATAGGAGGAAACCTGTTAAGAGCAGTCAAGAGTTTTTACGATAGTAGTAGAGCTTGTGTTAGAATCAGAAGTAGGGAGAGTGAGTGGTTTGAGGTAAAGGTGATTTCACCAGAGATGTGTTATGTCGCCCCGGCTCTTCAATTTATACATGAATGCGAGAGGTAAATGCAAGGGTAGTGGATAGGGGATTGGAGATGGTTAAATGAAATGGAAAAAAGTGAGAGATAAGCCAGTTGTTGTTTAGTGACTACACTTCGCTTGTGACAGGATGAGAGGAGGGATTGAGGAAGTTAGTGACAAATTTTGGGAAGGTGTGCGAAAGAAGTTGAAGATAAATGTGGGTAAAAAGAAGGTAATGAGATGTACAAGGGGAGAAAGTGGCAGCAGACTGGAAGTAAGTATTAAGGGAGAGAGACTGGAGGAAGTGGATAGCTTTAGATACTTGGGTGCGAATGTGACAGGAAAGGAAGGAGTAGAGGTGGAGGTGTACAATCTCTTAGTTCATCATTCAGCTTTGTTATATATGGCGGAAAGGTAATTTGAAAATTTGAAAATTTGAAAATTCAAATATTGTAACCGAAGTCGTTTTCACTCCAACGAATTCTCAACGGTCAAAGTTGGTGAAGCCTCTGGAAGCCTCAAAGGCCCCTGGAGGGATTCGGAGGAGGCCCTAGAGGCCAAGGAACCAGTTAACCCAACAAGCGATCCCTAAATTAGGTCAGTAACTAGGGTCACTAACCAGGTCCACTCCCTAACCCCCTTTTTAACTACTCAACCGAAGGTCACCCCCAAGAAAGAATGTTAACGAACAAGCGATCCCCAAAGTAGGTCAATAACTAGGTCCCCTCCCTAACCATCATTTTTAACTATTCAGCCGAGGGTTAACCCCGGGAAAGAATGTTAGGGGCGTCATCCCTTCCCCTTGATCTAACTTGACCTCTTCCCGTTTGTCGCCCGACTATTTTATTCACTTCATGCAGAAGGACTAAAAACTCCTTCGTTCGTTTAAGCCCTCGTCACACTATCACGAATCTCGTCAAATGTGAATTTGAAAATCTGGAAGACAACTTCGCTTACAGTTCGCTAAGGAAAACTCACCAATGCGTCTTATATTCGTCTAGTTTTAACTTCTCTTAGGTCGTCATTCAGCTTCTCAATCTATGGCGCAAAGGTGATTTGAAATTTGGAAATTCGAAAATTGAAAATTTGTAACCGAAGTCGTTTGTTCTCAAACGAACTCACTTGAATCACGCAAACACAGATATCTAACATGAAACTTACGTTGTCACACACCTCCTAACCTTATATAACCTAACCTAACCTAACCTAAATCAACCTAACTCAACCCTTCCATAGGAAAAAATAAAATTTTCAAATAAAAAAAAAAGGTGTTTGCGTCATTCTGGAATCGAACTAACCATTCCACGTATCAAATTTTATGTTTTATGTGAAATTCTAACCATATTTTGACTTTGCAGTTAAACTAAAGAAATCACCCATGAGGTTAATAATCTAATAAACTTTAGCTAAAAAAAGGAGAAGAGGAAGAAGAAGAAGAAGAAGAAGAAGAAGAAGAAGAAGAAGAAGAAGAAGAAGAAGAAGATGAAGAAGAAGAACTCAAATAAGAAGAAGAATAAAGAAAGAGAAAAGGAAATTGTTATAAGATGGAGACGGAGGGAGGGTTGTCACCATATAAGTGAACCGGCCCTGCTGTAAACGTACTGTGCCTTCCTGCATTGTTTCTGACCCAGGTTGTGTGCAGGAGACCGGGATGACCATTCATTCATGAGGAGCTAAGAGGAGAAGGAGGAAAGGGTGGTGGATGGGAATGGAATGGGAGTGAAATGGATGCGTACCTTTGGCTTGGCTACCTCCCTTATAAGGGGGAAAAGCCTTTAGTATATACATAAATTATTAGAGATGATATATAATGTCATTTAGGAAGCAGCTGTCCAATAGATGAGAGCTAGTACCAGTGACTCCAGCTCTAAATTTTTTCCGCGTGGTCTTGGGTAATTTCTAAGTTTTGCCAGTATTTATCAAAATGTTTTTTTGTTTTTATAATGACATGTCTGGTGCTCTGAAAATATACTTTGAGAGGTTATTCTAGTGACCTATTGTTTTATATGCCAAATTCTATTTGCGGATATTAAGTGCAACTCTTCTTATATATGTTATACTAATGTCCTCTTCTGTGTGTTACAATACACCCATTTCCATCCACGACAAAAGGAATACTATAGATTTAATCTTTCTGGACTTTGAAAATATCTTTGATACTGTCCTGCACGAGTGACTAATAACAAAAGTCTTCGCATCGAAAAGGAGGCAACTTGAAAAAAAAAAAGGATTAGAAACTGGTCAAATAATCGTAAAGAGCGAGTTGTTCTGAATTGTAAAACTGGAAAGCTATGAAAGATGTTACGAGCGGAGTTCCTCAGGGTTCCGTTCAAGGTCACCCCTAGTATACATTAATGACCATAACTGGAGATTTACACCTATAGTCTCCAAATTTAGGTTTAAGGAGGAAATAAACAGGAACTGGTTTACCAACAGCGTGGTTAACGAATGGAATAGACTTAGCAACCATGTTGTGATCGTTGAAACAATTGGCTGTTTTAAGAGAAGATGAGATAACTTTCTGAATAGGGATGGCAGGTGGTAAGGGACATGGAACTCCCTAGTCTAGGCCTTATGGTCTCTTGCAGTATCCTTCATTTTTATGTTATTAAAACATACGGAAACCTCTTAAAAATCTCAGGAGAGATTTAACACAAGACTAAGATTTTTAAAGGAATTGATAACATCAAAATTGAAGATATTTTCACACTAAATGCTTACAAGACGAGAAATGATAATCTGTGGTTGTCAGGACGTAGGTTCAACTTGCAATTAAGTAGAAGTATTTTCACCAAACAAAGGCGTCGTCAAAGGACAGAACAAGATTCCATCCGAGGGAATTAAATGTAATACAACTCAAATTGTTGAGATTCTGTCTATGTCTATATACCATGGACTTCTTCCCCTTTAAATGAGAGGTATTGTGAAATTGGATAACTAGAAGAATTTACACTATTTTAGACTTCCGTAAGAACATTTCAACAATGCGCCCGACATTCTCTTGACTATAGTCAGATTCTTAATCTATGACGCAAAAGGTAACTTGACAACTGAAGATTCGAACAACGAAAAATTGTAACCAAAGCCATTTCTACCCAAACAAACCCAAAACAGCTGACAATAATCAGCCCAGTGTGAAGCTGCTCTTGTTCAGCTGGGAGCTATAACTCTTTTTCTTCAAGACGCTTACGTAAAGAGTGGGAACGAGAAGCCGGCATAACACTACGAGGTCACGTGACCCTGCTGGTCCCAGACTAAGCCTGCGCCATCTTTGTGGGCGGAGCAATGAAAACGGTCTGTCGTTGGTCGCATATATAAGGGGGTCAGACTTGGTCCTCGGCGCATCCTCTGTCCACCTGCCGAGTCCGACAACATGAAGGTCCTGGTGAGTACCTGACGAAGAGAACCTTACTGTACATAAAACACATACCCAAGTATAATCACGAAGAACGCACAGTCGGAATAAAAAGGAAACTTAGAAGAAAGTATAACTTCTATATTTCGGCTAATAGATCTTCAGGAAAGTACTTTCCTGAAGAGGCCTATAGCTATTAGCCGAAATATAGAAGTTATACTTTCTTCTAAGTTTCCTTTTTATTCCGACTGTGGGTTCTTCGTGATTATATTTTTACAAATGTGCTACTACATTTTGTCCAAGTGATATACACAAGCGTTACAGAGCAAATGTCTTCTTGATATTTAGAAGACGCCTGTGGACTAACCCGTGCACTCACTGTTACTCTACAGCAGTTCGAACCTCGTCGAAGTAACATCTTTGCGTTTATGATTCTTCTTTGCATTTCTTTACGATTCACATTTTTTGAATCTTGTATTCCTTGTCTTGGTATTACTCGAAAGATCTAAAGTTCGGTTCTTCGTTCTCGTCCTCCAACAGGTTCTCTTCGCTCTTGCCGCCCTTGTGGCCGCCGAGGCCGAGCCCGAGGCTGATCCTCAGCTCCTCCTCCACCCCGGCACCACCCTCACACACCCGATGGTCCACCCCATCGTGTCCGTCAAGGCAGAGGACCAGAAGCCCATCACCTACACCATCCCCACTGCTGCCGGAGTCCCCTTCACAGGACTGAGGTACGCCGGGGTTCCCTTCACAGGAATGGGATACGCCGGGATGCCCTTCACCGGCCTGCGATACACCGGGATGCCCTTGACTGCCGGCTCGCCCTTCATGTACAACGCCTGGCACTACGGTCTCAACCCCATCACCGCCACCGTCGCCAAGACCGAGGAGGTCGTCCCAGTCGAGGGTGAAGAAGTCACCCGCGCTAAGCGTGAGGCTGACCCCCAGGTCCTGATCCACTCAGGAGTCTCCCCCATGGTCACCCTCAAGAACTTCGAGGCCCAGCCCTTCGTCTTCCAGAACACTCCCATGGGAACCATCCCCGTCGTCAACGTCAAGGGACAGGAGAGGACCACCCTTCCCCTCACCTACACCGCCACCATCCCCGCTGGCTTCCCCGCCACCAACTTCCCCGTCGTCAACCCCATCATGAATCCGTTCATGAACCCACTGTCCTACCCCATGGCCTACACCCTGGCCAAGACCAACTAGGATTCGAACTGACAACGACGACACTTTTGCCAGCATGGATCACCGGCCGTAGAATGTGAAGAAACCTTTATTTCTCTCCTTGCGGGACCTCGGAGGTCTTTGGGCTCAGTCGTCCTACTCTTCTAAGTCAAGGACCCGAGGAGGAGCGGTGAGGCGCCCTGCGGACAGTCCGAGTCCCGTCAACCCTTCGTCTTGGTCGGTGCCCGTGGGTATGGAGCAGATCACCGTACAAACGGGCATGACTCTTTATTCTTCTTTTAATAAAGACAACTTCCTCTACCACCGCGTTTCTTTCCGTACTTTGAGTTCGCATTTAAGTTGCTTCTTTAGAGAATCGCCGTGGCCGAGCGGCTTCAGCCGAGGACTCAACAGAAATTTTTAGGTCCTCAGTTTGCTTTCCCAAAGAGAAGGCACTCGTTCAGTCTTTAGAAAAACCAGTGTACATAAACCTCTCAAAACAAACTTTTCAATACACGAAAAAGTCTTTGGAATGTACTTATCCGCGCGTGTGTAGGGGTGCTCGTGTGTGTTCTTGTATCAAAGTTTTTTCTCTCTCTTTCTCTCTATCTATTCCTCTCCCCCAATCTGTCTATGTATATATATTTATCTCTCTCAAAACGTTTTGTAGATCTGAAACATGGGGTTGGTTTCAGAGTGGGAAGGAAGGCCGACAGTCTGAATCATTTGATCGAAGTACACCGTTTTTGAGAGAAAGACGAGCAAGTGGAGCAAGGACGGACGGAGGGAGGGAGGGAGGGAGGGAGGGAGGGAGGGAGAGAGAGAGCACCTACTTCCCTCGGCCTCCGAAGACGCGTTCTCCAACCCCTCCTTCTCCCGGTCGTCTTCCTGGGACCTCGAGTTGGGAGACGAGGACTCGTGCCCGGAGCGGGCGGCGTCGTGCGGAGGCTGCCGGGGAAGGGCGGCAGGGAAGCTGAGGGCGAGAGTCCACAGAGGAAGTGGGGGGAGGCTTCGGTACCGCCTGGGCTTCCAGTTCGATGAAAGGAGGACTCCAGAGGGACTGGATCCGTCGGCGAAGAGGACCAGACAGGAGGGATGAAAAGGACAAGCTGATCTGCAGCTGCCTTTATGGAGGTCTTGTGCGCTGACTGGAGATTTTTTTTTTTTTTTTTTTTCTTTAATGAAGATGAAATTCCGCCTGATTTGTTTATCTATACATTAATTGTTATGACTTATTTATCCACACATTTATTTACTTATAAATTTATCTATACATTTATCTATATATTTATTTTTCTATTTATGTATTCATATATTCATCCATTTGTTTCGGGAGGCAGTGGCCTTTTTTTTTTTTTTTTTTTTTTTTAAGGACGCCTTGTGTCTTTGAAGTGGATCGACGCTGAAGACAGAGGGCGTCTAAGACACCTCCTCCCCTCTTCCTCCTCCTCCTCTTCCCCCTCCTCCTCCCCGCCCTTTGTATGATGCACCTGGGACAGACTTCGCTTGGGTCTTCCGCGCTCTTTGCTCCTTTCTTTGCCAGAGCTGACTTCTTCGGACTTTTTTTTTTTTACTTTTCCACTGGAATCTATTTTTGACCATTTATTGATCTATTTCGTCATTTACCTCTTTCTTTGTCCACCCCTGCCCTTTTATCGCCCTTTGGAACACGTAGATAAAAGAAGAAGAAAAAGCGAAGAAGAAGAAGAAGAAGAAGAAGAAGAAGAAGAAGCAGAAGAGACAGTTTACGCAACGAGCGTTGACAGGAGGAGCAGGAGGAGGCTACAGTTCGACCCGATATTCCTCTAGGGAAGCGTCATGACGTCACGTCGCCGAGATACCGTAAATGCAGTGACGGCCGAAGACTCGGCGGCGGCGACGGGGAAGTCCTTGACCACAATACGGGGGACGTGGTTCTCCTGACGAAGAACTACCCCACCGTCTCCACCCTGGGGCGCCCTAGCAAGTCGCCAACATCCTCTGCGGTAGCCCCCTGACCTTTTCTCTCTCCCTCGCCACCAGCAACATCAGCAGATACACAATCTTGCCACTCCTCGTTGGGATGGAAATGCCATCACCTTTGCACTCTTGGTGGACGGGAGCGGGCCAGGAAGAAAACCGGACGTTGACAAGGCAGTGAGTTGACTCTGCATGTTTGGCAGTCAGTTGTGACGTTTCCGTGTCACTCGGCACACAATCAATTTCGTCCTCCGCTTTGGAACAGGAATGTGGCTTCGACCTGATCTCGCAAGAGTCTAGAACCCACACCTCGCACAGGTGTGCCTATGGGGAGGCCACGCATGATCATCGTATTGATAGCTGCGTAAGCGCTGACTCCATGACCCCCACCCCCCCATAGAGGCTCCCTGGGAGGGGGATGACAACCCCCCTGTTGGGCACCTCTGTCCTAACCCTCTGTGACAGTCCAGCTTAATAAAATCGCCATTTGGTAGCCGGGATGAAGGTTACAAGTTGACCCGGTCAGTGGGCCGTGTTGGTAGGGACGGTCGTTAACTGTTGGAGGTTATTTTCTCGTTATGTCTATATACATATCTATTTTTTCTTTCATTTATTAAAATCTACTGTTATCTATTTATTTGTTACTTATATTATGTGTCTAGAAAGAGTTGATGATAGCAAATGCAGTGTTTAGGAAGAAAGTCAAGCATATGTACACATGTGAGAGGGTGGTGGATGGAAGGGTGGTAGATAGGGCGTTAATGGACTATGTAGTGGTAACCAGGAGTATAGTAGGAAGAGTTAAAGATGTACATATTCTAAGGGGAAAGAGTGGGGGAATATCAGATAATTTTCTGGTGGAAGGTAAGTTGAGAGTGGAGGATAAATGAAGAAAGAGGAAAAGGTCAGAAGGTAGAGAGGTGCTTAAAGTAAACTCCTTAAATGAGAAAGAAAAGGAGGAGTACAAGAAGAAACTGAGAGAGGAGTGGGAGGGAGTGAAAGATAGAGTAGAACTAGGAGTGGAGGAGGAATGGGGATGGTTCAAGGAGGGAGTCATAAAGTGTGCAAGGATGGTGTATGGAACAAGGAGGACGGGAGGAAATAGAAGGAAGGATAGTGAGTGGTGGGATGATTAAGCAAAGAAGGTTGTAGAAGAGAAGAAACGAGCATTAACAAATTGGTTACAAAATAGGATAAGAGAATCATATGAAAGGTACAAAGAAAAGAAAAAGAAGTAAAGCATAAGATAAAGGAGGCAAAGAGGAGAGCAGATGTGAAATGGAGTAAGAGTATGACAGGAAATTTTGAAAATAATAAAAGAATGTTTTGGAAAGAAACTAGGAGAGGAAGAGGAGGCGAATCAAGTAGAGAAGAAAAGGTAAAAGGTGCAAATGGAGAGATGATAATAAAAGAGACGGCAATAAGGGGAAGATGGGCAGAGTATTTTAGGGAGTTGCTAAATGTGAAGGAGGATAGGGAGGAAAAGGTAGTTGCAGTGGGTAGCGCTAAGAAAATGACAGTGATGAGTAAGGAAAATGGAGGAAAAATAAGGAAAGATGAGATTAAGGCAGTTGTTAAGATGTTGAGAGCAGGTAAGGCACCTGGGTTGGATGGGTGTTATGCAGAATGTCTTAAAAAGGCAGGTACAGTGATGATGGACTGGCTGGTGAGGTTGTTTAATGTTTGTTTAAGAGAAGGTAGAATGCTGGAGGACTGGGAAAAGGGGACAAGTGTGAGTGTAGTAGTTTCAGAGGGATCAGTTTGTTAAGTGTAGTTGGGACGGCTTATGGGAGGGTTTTGATTGAGAGGATTAGGAGAGGAATATAGGGAGTAATTGGTGAGCAACAGCGTGGGTTTAGGACAGGTAAGGGTTGCATGGATCAGATTTTTTGTGGTAAGGCAGATATGTGAGAAAGCTTTAGGATTTTTTTTTTTTTTACCTTCATGGATTTGGAAAATGCGTATGACAGGGTAGACAGGAGGGCACTGTGGGAGATTTTATAGACATATGGGATAGGAGGAAACCTGTTAAGAGCAGTCAAGAGTTTTGACGATAGTAGTAGAGCTTGTGTTAGAATCAGAAATAGGGAGAGTGAATGGTTTGAGGTAAAGGTGATTTCACCAGAGATGTGTTATGTCGCCCCGGCTCTTCAATTTATACATGAATGCGAGAGGTAAATGCAAGGGTAGTGGATAGGGGATTGGAGATGGTTAAATGAAATGGAAAAAAGTGAGAGATAAGCCAGTTGTTGTTTAGTGACTACACTTCGCTTGTGACAGGATGAGAGGAGGAATTGAGGAAGTTAGTGACAAATTTTGGGAAGGTGTGCGAAAGAAGTTGAAGATAAATGTGGGTAAAAAGAAGGTAATGAGATGTACAAGGGGAGAAAGTGGCAGCAGACTGGAAGTAAGTATTAAGGGAGAGAGACTGGAGGAAGTGGATAGCTTTAGATACTTGGGTGCGAATGTGACAGGAAAGGAAGGAGTGGAGGTGGAGGTGTACAATCTCTTAGTTTGAAATTCAGGTTTGCTATATATGGCGGAAAGGTAATTTGAAAATTTGAAAATTTGAAAATTCAAATATTGTAACCGAAGTCGTTTTCACTCCAACGAATTCTCAACGGTCAAAGTTGGTAAAGCCTCTGGAAGCCTCAAAGGCGTCTGGAGGGACTCGGAGGAGGCCCTAGAGGCCAAGGAACCAGTTGACCCAACAAGCGATCCCTAAATTAGGTCAGTAACTAGGGTCACTAACCAGGTCCACTCCCTAACCCCCTTTTTAACTACTCAACCGAAGGTCACCCCCAAGAAAGAATGTTAACGAACAAGCGATCCCCAAAGTAGGTCAATAACTAGGTCCCCTCCCTAACCATCATTTTTAACTATTCAGCCGAGGGTTAACCCCGGGAAAGAATGTTAGGGGCGTCATCCCTTCCCCTTGATCTAACTTGACCTCTTCCCGTTTGTCGCCCGACTATTCTATTCACTTCATGCAGAAGGACTAAAAACTCCTTCGTTCGTTTAAGCCCTCGTCACACTATCACGAATCTCGTCAAATGTGAATTTGAAAATCTGGAAGACAACTTCGCTTACAGTTCGCTAAGGAAAACTCACCAATGCGTCTTATATTCGTCTAGTTTTAACTTCTCTTAGGTCGTCATTCAGCTTCTCAATCTATGGCGCAAAAGGGATTTGAAATTTGGAAATTCGAAAATTGAAAATTTGTAACCGAAGTCGTTTGTTCTCAAACGAACTCACTTGAATCACGCAAACACGGATATCTAACATGAAACTTACGTTATCAAACACCTTCTAACCTTACATAACCTAACCTAACCAAAATGAACCTAACTCAACTTTTCCATAGGAAAAAATAAACATTTCATATACAAAAAAGAAAAAAAAAAAGTGTTTGCGTGATTCTGGAATCGAACTAACCATTCCACGCATAAATTTTTATGTTTTATGTGAAATTCAAACCATATTTTGACTTTACAGTTAAACTAAAGAAATAATCCATGAGGGTGATAATCTAATAAACTTTAGCTAAAAAAAGAGAAGAAGAAGAAGAAGAAGAAGAAGAAGAAGAAGAATAAAGAAAAAGAAAAGGAAATTGTTATAAGATGGAGACGGAGGGAGGGTTGTCACCATATAAGTGAACCGGCCCTGCTGTGAACGTACTGTGCCTTCCTGCATTGTTTCTGACCCAGGTTGTGTGCAGGAGACCGGGATGACCATTCATCCATGAGGAGCTAAGAGGAGAAGGAGGAAAGGGTGGTGGATGGGAATGGAATGGGAGTGAAATGGATGCGTACCTTTGGCTTGGCTACCTCCCTTATAAGGGGGAAAAAGCCTTTAGTATATACATAGATTATTAGAGATGATATATAATGTCATTTAGAAAGCAGCTGTCCAATAGATGAGGGCTAGTGCTAGTGACTCCAGCTCTAAATTTTTTCCGCGTGGTCTTGGGTAATTTCTAAGTTTTGCCAGTATTTATCAAAATGTTTTTTTGTTTTTATAATGACATGTCTGGTGCTCTGAAAATATACTTTGAGAGGTTATTCTAGTGATCTATTGTTTTATATGCCAAACTCTATTTGCGGATATTGAGGGCAACTCTTCTTATATATGTTATACTAATGTCCTCTTCTGTGTGTTACAATATACCTATTTCCATCCACGACAAAAGGAATACTGTAGATTTAATCTTTCTGGACTTTGAAAATATCTTTGATACTGTCCTGCACGAGTGACTAGTAACAAAAGTCTTCGCGTCGAATAGGAGGCAACTTGAAGAAAAAAAAAAAAGGATTAGAAACTGGTCAAACAATCGTAAAGAGCGAGTTGCTCTGAATTGTAAAACTGGAAAGCTATGAAAGATGTTACGAGCGGAGTTCCTCAGGGTTCCGTTCAAGGTCACCCCTAGTATACATTAATGACCATAACTGGAGATTTACACCTATAGTCTCCAAATGTAGGTTTAAGGAGGAAATGAACAAGAACTAATTTACCAACAGCGTGGTTAACGAAAGAGATAGACTTAGCAATCATCTACTGAGCGCTGAAACTATTGGTCGTTTTAAGAGAGGATGAGATAACTTTCTGAATAGGGATGGCAGGTGGTAAGGGACATGAAACTGCCTTGTGTAGGCCTTATGGTCTCTTGCAGTATCCTTCACTTTAATGTTATCAAAACATACGGAAACCTCTTAAAAATCTCAGGAGAGATTTAACACAAGACTAAGATTTTTAAAGGAATTGATAACATCAAAATTGAAGATATTTTCACACTAAATGCTTACAAGACGAGAAATGATAATCTGTGGTTGTCAGGACGTAGGTTCAACTTGCAATTAAGTAGAAGTATTTCCACCAAACAAAGGCGTCGTCAAAGGACAGAACAAGATTCCATCCAAGGCAATTAAATGTAATACAACTCAAATTGTTGAGATTCTGTCTATGTCTATATACCATGGACTTCTTCCCCTTTAAATGAGAGGTATTGTGAAATTGGATAACTAGAAGAATTTACACTATTCTAGACTTCCGTAAGAACATTTCAACAATGCGCCCGTCATTCTCTTGGATATAGTCAGAGGTAGCTTGACAACTGAAGATTCGAACAACGAAAAATTGTAACCAAAGCCATTTCTACCCAAACAAACCCAAAACAGCTGACAATAATCAGCCCAGTGTGAAGCTGCTCTTGTTCAGCTGGGAGCTATAACTCTTTTTCTTCAAGACGCTTACGTAAAGAGTGGGAACGAGAAGCCGGCATAACACTACGAGGTCACGTGACCCTGCTGGTCCCAGACTAAGCCTGCGCCATCTTTGTGGGCGGAGCAATGAAAACGGTCTGTCGTTGGTCGCATATATAAGGGGGTCAGACTTGGTCCTCGGCGCATCCTCTGTCCTCCTGCCGAGTCCGACAACATGAAGGTCCTGGTGAGTACCTGACGAAGAGAACCTTACTGTACATAAAACACATACCCAAGTATAATCACGAAGAACGCACAGTCGGAATAAAAAGGAAACTTAGAAGAAAGTATAACTTCTATATTTCGGCTAATAGATCTTCAGGAAAGTACTTTCCTGAAGAGGCCTATAGCTATTAGCCGAAATATAGAAGTTATACTTTCTTCTAAGTTTCCTTTTTATTCCGACTGTGGGTTCTTCGTGATTATATTTTTACAAATGTGCTACTACATTTTGTCCAAGTGATATACACAAGCGTTATGGAGCAAATGTCTTCTTGATGGTAAGAAGACGCCTGTGGACTAACCCGTACACTCACTGTTACTCTGCAGCAGTTCGAACCTCGTCGAAATAACATCTTTGCGTTTATGATTCTTCTTTGCATTTCTTTACGATTCACATTTTTTGAATCTTGTATTCCTTGTCTTGGTATTACTCGAGAGATCTAAAGTTCGGTTCTTCGTTCTCGTCCTCCAACAGGTTCTCTTCGCTCTTGCCGCCCTTGTGGCCGCCGAGGCCGAGCCCGAGGCTGATCCTCAGCTCCTCCTCCACCCCGGCACCACCCTCACTCACCCGATGGTCCACCCCATCGTGTCCGTCAAGGCAGAGGACCAGAAGCCCATCACCTACACCATCCCCACTGCTGCCGGAGTCCCCTTCACAGGACTGAGGTACGCCGGGGTTCCCTTCACAGGAATGGGATACGCCGGGATGCCCTTCACCGGCCTGCGATACACCGGGATGCCCTTGACTGCCGGCTCACCCTTCATGTACAACGCCTGGCACTACGGCCTCAACCCCATCACCGCCACCGTCGCCAAGACCGAGGAGGTCGTCCCAGTCGAGGGTGAAGAAGTCACTCGCGCTAAGCGTGAGGCTGACCCCCAGGTCCTGATCCACTCAGGAGTCTCCCCCATGGTCACCCTTAAGAACTTCGAGGCCCAGCCCTTCGTCTTCCAGAACACTCCCATGGGAACCATCCCCGTCGTCAACGTCAAGGGAGAGGAGAGGACCACCCTTCCCCTCACCTACACCGCCACCATCCCCGCTGGCTTCCCCGCCACCAACTTCCCCGTCGTCAACCCCATCATGAATCCGTTCATGAACCCACTGTCCTACCCCATGGCCTACACCCTGGCCAAGACCAACTAGGATTCGAACTGACAACGACGACACTTTCGCCAGCATGGATCACCGGCCGTAGAATGTGAAGAAACCTTTATTACACTCCTTGCGGGACCTCGGAGGTCTTTGGGCTCAGTCGTCCTCCTCTTCTCAGTCAAGGACCCGAGGAGGAGCGGTGAGGCGCCCTGCGGACAGTCCGAGTCCCGTCAACTCTTCGTCTTGGTCGGTGCCCGTGGGTATGGAGCAGATCACTGTACAAACGGGCATGACTCTTTATTCTTCTTTTAATAAAGACAACTTCCTCTACCACCGCGTTTCTTTCCGTACTTTGAGTTCGCATTTAAGTTGCTTCTTTAGAGAATCGCCGTGGCCGAGCGGCTTCAGCCGAGGACTCAACAGAAATTTTTAGGTCCTCAGTTTGCTTTCCCAAAGAGAAGGCACTCGTTCAGTCTTTAGAAAAACCAGTGTACATAAACCTCTCAAAACAAACTTTTCAATACACGAAAAAGTCTTTGGAATGTACTTATCCGCGCGTGTGTAGGGGGTGCTTGTGTGTGTTCTTGTATCAAAGTTTTTTTTCTCTCTCTCTATCTATTCCTCTCCCCAATCTGTCTATCTATGTATATATATTTATCTCTCTCAAAACGTTTTGTAGATCTGAAACATGGGGTTGGTTTCAGAATGGGAAGGAAGGCCTACAGTCTGAAACATTTGATCGAAGTACACCGTTTTTGAGAGAAAGACGAGCAAGTGGAGCAAGGACGGACGGAGGGAGGGAGGGAGGGAGGGAGGGAGGGAGGGAGGGAGGGAGGGAGGGAGGGAGAGAGAGAGTACCTACTTCCCTCGGCCTCCGAAGACGCGTTCTCCAACCCCTCCTTCTCCCGGTCGTCTTCCTGGGACCTCGAGTTGGGAGACGAGGACTCGTGCCCGGAGCGGGCGGCGCCGTGCGGTGACTGCCGGGGAATGGCGGCAGGGAAACTGAGGGCGAGAGTCCACAAAGGAAGTGGGGGGAGGCTTCGGTACCGCCTGGGCCTCCAGTTCGATGAAAGGAGGACTCCAGAGGGACTGGATCCGTCGGCGAAGAGGACCAGACAGGAGGGATGAAAAGGACAAGCTGATCTGCAGCTGCCTTTATGGAGGTCTTGTGCGCTGACTGGAGATTTTTTCTTTTTCTTTAATGAAGATGAAATTCCGCCTGACTCCACGGAATGGTGGCTCGGAATGGTAGTCCACGGTCTGGAATGAAACAGGGGGTAGAGGGGGGATACACAGGCATGATGGTGACTGGTGCGTTTTTGCCCTGTCATGGCACACATTGGAAGGTAGGGTAGGTAGAGTAGGGTAGGGTAGGGTAGGCGAGGGCCCGGTCTACTAACATGGACACTCGTAGGCAGTACTAGAGGAAGCCGTGCATTAGGCACGGCTTAAATGAGTTTTTTATTTTAAATTATTTATCAATTAATTTGTTTAGTCATTCATTTATTTTTATCCTTGTATTTTGTTGTTGATTTGTTTATCTATACATTAATTGTTATTACTTATTTATCCACACATTTATTTACTTATAAATTTATCTATACATTTATCTACATATTTATTTTTCTATTTATGTATTCATATATTCATCCATTTGTTTCGGGAGGCAGTGGCCTTTTTTTTTTTTTTTTTTTTTTTTTTAAGGACGCCAGGTGTCTTTGAAGCGGAGCTACGCTGAAGACAGAGGGCGTCTAAGACACCTCCTCCTCTTCCTCCTCCTCCTCTTCCCCCTCCTCCTCCCCGCCCTTTGTATGATGCACCTGGGACAGACTTCGCTTGGGTCTTCCGCGATCTTTGCTCCTTTCTTTGCTAGAGCTGACTTCTTCGGACTTTTTTTTTTTTTTTTTTACTTTTTCCACTGGAATCTATTTTTGACCATTTATTGATCTATTTCGTCATTTACCTCTTTCTTTGTCCACCCCTGCCTTTTTATCGCTCTTTAGAACACGTAGATAAAAGAAGAAAAAGAGAAGAAGAAGAAGGAGAAGAAGAAGAAGAAGAAGAAGCAGAAGAGACAGTTTACGCAACGAGCGTTGACAGGAGGAGCAGGAGGAGGCTACAGTTCGACCCGATATTCCTCTAGGGAAGCGTCATGACGTCACGTCGCCGAGATACCGTAAATGCAGTGACGGCCGAAGACTCGGCGGCGGCGACGGGGAAGTCCTTGACCACAATACGGGGGACGTGGTTCTCCTGACGAAGAACTACCCCACCGTCTCCACCCTGGGGCGCCCTAGCAAGTCGCCAACATCCTCTGCGGTAGCCCCCTGACCTTTTCTCTCTCCCTCGCCACCAGCAACATCAGCAGATACACAATCTTGCCACTCCTCGTTGGGATGGAAATGCCATCACCTTTGCACTCTTGGTGGACGGGAGCGGGCCAGGAAGAAAACGCAAGGTAGATGGCAAGATGGCGAGTTGTTCATCATTTGAAGAACCTCTGCAAATGCTGCCACCCTGCCCGGACGTTGACAAGGCAGTGAGTTGACTCTGCATGTTTGGCAGTCAGTTGTGACTGTTCCGTGTCACTCGGCACAAAATCAAATTCGTCCTCCGCTTTGGGACAGGAATGTGGCTTCGACCTGATCTCGCAAGAGTCTAGAACCCACACCTCGCACAGGTGTGCCTATGGGGAGGCCACGCATGATCATCGTATTAATAGCTGCGTAAGCACTGACTCCATGAACCCTCCCCCCCCCTAGAGGCTCCCTGGGAGGGGGATGACAACCCCAACCCCTGTTGGGCACCTCTGTCCTAACCCTCTGTGACAGTCCAGCTTAATAAAATCGCCGGTCGACAGCCAGGATGAAGGTTACAAGTTGACCCGGTCAGTGGGCCGTGTTGGTAGGGACGGTCGTTAACTGTTGGAGGTTATTTTCTCGTTATGTCTATATACATATCTATTTTTTCTTTCATTTATTAAAATCTACTGTTATCTATTTATTTGTTACTTATATTATGTGTCTAGAAAGAGAGTTGATGATAGCAAATGCAGTGCTTAGGAAGAAAGTCAAGCATATGTACACATGTGAGAGGGTGGTGGATGGATGGGTGGTAGACAGGGCTTTTATGGACTATCTAGTGGTAACCAGGAGTATAGTAGGAAGAGTTAAAGATGTACATATTCTAAGGGGAAAGAGTGGGGGTGTTACGCTTCTCCGAAGACCAAAGACTATGTCCACCGGAGGGAGCGAACCAGGGGAAATGCTAGGTAAGAGAACAAACCAGTGGTCTAATTTCTGTGTTTATTTCGAGTGCTAGAGTGTGTGTATTGTATATGGGAGTGGAAAATCAGACTACTTGCCTTGACCTGATACTCGGAGCAGCTGTCTAACGACTGACTTTCTTCTGTCTTTTTAATTTAAGGAAACCTCGGTTACTGTTAAGCACCTCCCTCTAAGGCCGTACAGTTCATCTTGATTTTTCTATGATTGGCTTAAGCTGTAGCCCTTACAACCTTTTGGCCAATAGCTACAGTCACTACACAACGTGGGCTGGCCTAGCCGAATACACCAGGTCTTTTCATTCACTTGATATATATGTCCTTCTCGATAAGGGCTGTCATGAGGTGCCGAAACATTTATTTTTTCTGATAAGGCTTTTAGGCAAGGTCATGACGAGGTCAGGTAGGGGTATGGCGAGACCGTGAGAATCAGGTTCTCACAGACCCATTGGTTCACATGGGCCAGGGGGTGATGTAACGATGTCATTCTTGTGAAGACCGGGTGTTGATAACGTACTCCCACTAAATTCCTCATGTTGCAATGTTGTCTTATTGCTTCTCTTGTCTGAGGCCCTCGCATGCCCATACTCACACCAGTTCATCAAAACACTCTTCTTATCCACAAGGCACTCAATATTTCCATGTCTAGAGGGTATGAGTTCCGCCGGGACCCTTTCCCCTCGTATGTATATCTCTAGTGGTGCTATTTTCAGTCTCACCCGGTTCTCTAGCGCAAAATCCATGCCTAGGATTAAGTCCACCGGAAGTTTCGTTTCACTCACAACAAGAAAGTCATGCTCAACTTCCAAGGATGGAAAGGTTAATGTGAGTAGTACGGATCCTGTATGACGTAGTGGAGATCCATTCACTGTTCTTAACTCGACTCCGTTTCTTTCATAGTGGTTCCTCTTACTGGGGGCCACCGCCCCCTCTTGTACTAGGGACACTTCCGCACCTGTATCTAACATAATCTTCCGCGTCTCACCATCAACTCGTGCATTTAGTATAATCAGGCCTTTCCCTTTTGCTTGTTTTGTTTGTGCAACTTGCACCAGCAGGGTTGAACTCCCTCTATGTCCTTTCCCTGTTGCTACTGACTTCTCTATTTTTCTTGTTAATAATCTCGTCGTCCCATCTTTCGGAACTTCCTGTGGCCTCCCTCGTTTTTTGAAATATTATACTTCTGGGTTGTCCTTCCTTGTATCAACGCCCAATTTCGTTTGCCTGCCTGGCCTATCGAAGGGCAGTTAACTCTGTCATGTCCCCACCCCCAACACTTTAGGCACTGAGAGTCAGGGCGGTGTTGCCCCTGCCACCTGGAGGTGTTAGAGGTGCTCATTCCTGTTTGGTATGCGTCATCTCGAAACCAACATCTCTCCTTAGAATGGCCTGTACGACGGCAAACTTCGCAGTGAGGCATGAAACGCCTCCTTTTAGGTTCCCTCTCACCTGCACTATATTCTAATTCCCTCTTCGTACTCTTATCAGAGCCAAATCCCTGGGCTCTGTTAGTCCTGCTTCCTCCATCATATCTCCTTTCAGACCTTCTCTTCCCTGGCTCCTCCAGTCTAGATCTGGTATGAACAGCTGTCATCATGTTCACTTCTTGTTCTGACGTTTCTTGTAAAATATCTCTCCTACTTAATTTGAGTTCTGGGTGACTTGTAACATAACTAAGTGCCCTCGTCATCAATTCAGTGTAGTTCTCAGGAGATATTGTGGATGCAGACTCTGCAAATCCTGCTGGAAATATGCTAAGGAACCTCCTTTGGGCCACATAACGAGCAGGTGCCTCCTTCATGGGGTCACGATCTATTATTTGGGAAACTAGAGATTGTAATCTGATGTTGAAATTCTCTAGGAGCTCGCCTTTGAATCGTCTTGCGCTTTCCAATTCACCGAATAGCTCGTCACTTGAGGTTGACTGCGGATAGAAACTCAAAAACATTGTCTTAAATCCATTCCAATCATTAGGGAAACTGCTCTTGCACATGTGGACAGCCTTAGCTGTAGTTGACCCAGGTAGGGTTCTCGAAATAACGACCCTAATGCGTCCTACATCGGTCCAATCGGCTGATTGGCACTGATTGTCAATCATGCGTATCCACGCATGTGCATCTGGACAGACAGTGTATTTTGGATGTTGATCCATTCCCGGCGCAATGAAGTACGGAAGGTCATCAACCCTTCCAATTTTATCTTTGTCTCGCTTATCCAGCTGTTCGGATAACGTTTTGCAGATAATATCTAGATCCCCCTCCATTTGCCCCAATCCTTTATGATCCTCTGGCACAGGTGACTCGTTTAACGAAAGGTGCATAGCCACTCCATCACTGATTAGCTCCATATTGGGATCAAGGGTGCCCTGTTCCCCCCGTTCTACAGTGTTTCCAAGGTCAGCCATTCTTTCCTTTTTTTTTTTTTCAATTGAGTTATCGCCCACTGTAGCTGTTTACCAACTGTAATTTTGTTTATGTTCTTTTTTCACAACTTGACTTCCTTCAATATCACCACTTTTCACACATCACCTGTATGTTACTTCACTTATAACTGTCTTATTATCTACCACTGAATCTGTATACTATCACTTCACTTGTAACTCTTATTATCTACCACTGAATCTGTATACTATCACTTCACTTGTAACTCTTATCATCTACCACTGAATGTGCATGCTATCAACAGCAACAATATCGTTCTCTCCCGTGTAGAGTTATGTATCTGGGTAATTTGTGCTTGCGTAAGGGGAAATGATCCCACCGCTGCCACCACTGTTACGCTTCTCCGAAGACCAAAGACTATGTCCACCGGAGGGAGCGAACTAGGGGAAATGCTAGGTAAGAGAACAAACCAGTGGTCTAATTTCTGTGTTTATTTCGAGTGCTAGAGTGTGTGTATTGTATATGGGAGTGGAAAATCAGACTACTTGCCTTGACCTGATACTCGGAGCAGCTGTCTAACGACTGACTTTCTTCTGTCTTTTTAATTTAAGGAAACCTCGGTTACTGTTAAGCACCTCCCTCTAAGGCCGTACAGTTCATCTTGATTTTTCTATGATTGGCTTAAGCTGTAGCCCTTACAACCTTTTGGCCAATAGCTACAGTCACTACACAACGTGGGCTGGCCTAGCCGAATACACCAGGTCTTTTCATTCACTTGATATATATGTCCTTCTCGATAAGGGCTGTCATGAGGTGCCGAAACATTTATTTTTTTCTGATATTGCTTTTAGGCAAGGTCATGACGAGGTCAGGTAGGGGTATGGCGAGACCGTGAGAATCAGGTTCTCACAGGGGAATATCAAATCATTTTGCGGTGGAAGGGAAGTTGAGAGTGGAGGATAAATGAAGAAAGAGGAAAAGGACAGAAGGTAGGGAGGTGCTTAAAGTAAACTCCTTAAATGAGAAAGAAAAGGAGGAGTACAAGAAGAAGCTGAGAGAGGAGTGGGAGGGAGTGAAGGATAGAGTAGAACTAGGAGTGGAGGAGGAATGGGGATGGTTCAAGGAGGGAGTCATAAAGTGTGCAAGGATGGTGTATGGAACAAGGAGGACGGGAGGAAATAGAAGGAAGGATAGTGAGTGGTGGGATGATTAAGCAAAGAAGGTTGTAGAAGAGAAAAAACGAGCATTAACAAATTGGTTACAAAATAGGATAAGAGAATCATATGAAAGGTACAAAGAAAAGAAAAAGAAGTAAAGCATAAGATAAAGGAGGCAATGAGGAGAGCAGATGTGAAATGGAGTAAGAGTATGACAGGAATTTTTGAAAATAATAAAAGTATGTTTTGGAAAGAAACTAGGAGAGGAAGAGGAGGCGAATCAAGTAGAGAAGAAAAGGTAAAAGGTGCAAATGGAGAGATGATAATAAAAGAGACGGCAATAAGGGGAAGATGGGCAGAGTATTTTAGGGAGTTGCTAAATGTGAAGGAGGATAGGGAGGAAAAGGTAGTTGCAGTGGGTAGCGCTAAGAAAATGACAGTGGTGAGTAAGGAAAATGGAGGAAAAATAAGGAAAGATGAGATTAAGGCAGTTGTTAAGATGTTGAGAGCAGGTAAGGCACCTGGGTTGGATGGGTGTTGTGCAGAATGTCTTAAAAAGGCAGGTACAGTGATGATGGACTGGCTGGTGAGGTTGTTTAATGTTTGTTTAAGAGAAGGTAGAATGCTGGAGGACTGGGAAAAGGGGACAAGTGTGAGTGTAGTAGTTTCAGAGGGCTCAGTTTGTTAAATGTAGTTGGGAAGGCTTATGGGAGGGTTTTGATTGAGAGGCTTAGGAGAGGAACATAGGGAGTAATAGGTGAGGGACAGTATGGGTTTAGGACAGGTAAGGGTTGCATGGATCAGATTTTTTGTAGTAAGGCAGATATGTGAGAAAGCTTTAGGATTTTTTTTTTTTTTTGACCTTCATGGATTTGGAAAATGCGTATGACAGGGTAGACAGGAAGGCACTGTGGGAGATTTTATAGACATATGGGATAGGAGGAAACCTGTTAAGAGCAGTCAAGAGTTTTTACGATAGTAGTAGAGCTTGTGTTAGAATCAGAAGTAGGGAGAGTGAGTGGTTTGAGGTAAAGGTGATTTCACCAGAGATGTGTTATGTCGCCCCGGCTCTTCAATTTATACATGAATGCGAGAGGTAAATGCAAGGGTAGTGGATAGGGGATTGGGGATGGTTAAATGAAATGGAAAAAAGTGAGAGATAAGCCAGTTGTTGTTTAGTGACTACACTTCGCTTGTGACAGGATGAGAGGAGGAATTGAGGAAGTTAGTGACAAATTTTGGGAAGGTGTGCGAAAGAAGTTGAAGATAAATGTGGGTAAAAAGAAGGTAATGAGATGTACAAGGGGAGAAAGTGGCAGCAGACTGGAAGTAAGTATTAAGGGAGAGAGACTGGAGGAAGTGGATAGCTTTAGATACTTGGGTGCGAATGTGACAGGAAAGGAAGGAGTGGAGGTGGAGGTGTACAATCTCTTAGTTCATCATTCAGGTTTGCTATATATGGCGGAAAGGTAATTTGAAAATTTGAAAATTTGAAAATTCAAATATTGTAACCGAAGTCGTTTTCACTCCAACGAATTCTCAACGGTCAAAGTTGGTGAAGCCTCTGGAAGCCTCAAAGGCCCCTGGAGGGATTCGGAGGAGGCCCTAGAGGCCAAGGAACCAGTTGACCCAACAAGCGATCCCTAAATTAGGTCAGTAACTAGGGTCACTAACCAGGTCCACTCCCTAACCCCCTTTTTAACTACTCAACCGAAGGTCACCCTCAAGAAAGAATGTTAACGAACAAGCGATCCCCAAAGTAGGTCAATAACTAGGTCCCCTCCCTAACCATCATTTTTAACTATTCAGCCGAGGGTTAACCCCGGGAAAGAATGTTAGGGGCGTCATCCCTTCCCCTTGATCTAACTTGACCTCTTCCCGTTTGTCGCCCGACTATTCTATTCACTTCATGCAGAAGGACTAAAAACTCCTTCGTTCGTTTAAGCCCTCGTCACACTATCACGAATCTCGTCAAATGTGAATTTGAAAATCTGGAAGACAACTTCGCTTACAGTTCGCTAAGGAAAACTCACCAATGCGTCTTATATTCGTCTAGTTTTAACTTCTATTAGTTCGTCATTCAGCTTCTCAATCTATGACGCAAAGGTGATTTGAAATTTGGAAATTCGAAAATTGAAAATTTGTAACCGAAGTCGTTTGTTCTCAAACGAACTCACTTGAATCACGCAAACACGGGTATCTAACATGAAACTTACGTTGTCAAACACCTTCTAACCTTACATAACCTAACCTAACCAAAATCAACCTAACTCAACTTTTCCATAGGAAAAAATAAACATTTCAAATACAAAAAAGAAAAGAAAAAAAAAGTGTTTGCGTGATTCTGGAATCGAACTAACCATTCCACGCATAAATTTTTATGTTTTATGTGAAATTCAAACCATATTTTGACTTTACAGTTAAACTAAAGAAATAATCCATGAGGGTGATAATCTAATAAACTTTAGCTAAAAAAAGAGAAGAAGAAGAAGAAGAAGAAGAAGAAGAAGAAGAAGAAGAATAAAGAAAAAGAAAAGGAAATTGTTATAAGATGGAGACGGAGAGAGGGTTGTCACCATATAAGTGAACCGGCCCTGCTGTGAACGTACTGTGCCTTCCTGCATTGTTTCTGACCCAGGTTGTGTGCAGGAGACCGGGATGACCATTCATCCATGAGGAGCTAAGAGGAGAAGGAGGAAAGGGTGGTGGATGGGAATGGAATGGGAGTGAAATGGATGCGTACCTTTGGCTTGGCTACCTCCCTTATAAGGGGGAAAAAGCCTTTAGTATATACATAGATTATTAGAGATGATATATAATGTCATTTAGAAATCAGCTGTCCAATAGATGAGGGCTAGTACTAGTGACTCCAGCTCTAAATTTTTTCCGCGTGGTCTTGGGTAATTTCTAAGTTTTGCCAGTATTTATCAAAATGTTTTTTGTTTTTATAATGACATGTCTGGTGCTCTGAAAATATACTTTGAGAGGTTATTCTAGTGATCTATTGTTTTATATGCCAAACTTTATTTGCGGATATTGAGGGTAACTCTTCTTATATATGTTATACTAATGTCCTCTTCTGTGTGTTACAATACACCCATTTCCATCCACAACAAAAGGAATACTATAGATTTACTATTTCTGGACTTTGAAAATATCTATGATACTGTCTTGCACGAGTGACTAATAACAAAAGTCTTCGCATCGAATAGGAGGCAACTTGAAAAAAAAAAGGATTAGAAACTGGTCAAACAATCGTAAAGAGCGAGTTGTTCTGAATTGTAAAACTGGAAAGCTATGAAAGATGTTACGAGCGGAGTTCCTCAGGGTTCCGTTCAAGGTCACCCCTAGTATACATTAATGACCATAACTGGAGATTTACACCTATAGTCTCCAAATGTAGGTTTAAGGAGGAAATAAACAGGAACTGGTTTACCAACAGCGTGGTTAACGAATGGAATAGACTTAGCAATCATGTTGTGAGCATTGAAACAATTGGCTGTTTTAACAGAAGATGAGATAACTTTCTGAATAGGGATGGCAGGTGGTAAGGGACATGAAACTGCCTTGTGTAGGCCTTATGGTCTCTTGCAGTATCCTTCATTTTTATGTTATTAAAACATACGGAAACCTCTTAAAAATCTCAGGAGAGATTTAACACAAGACTAAGATTTTTAAAGGAATTGATAACATCAAAATTGAAGATATTTTCACACGAAATGCTTACAAGACGAGAAATGATAATCTGTAGTTGTCAGGACGTAGGTTCAACTTGGAATTAAGTAGAAGTATTTTCACCAAACAAAGGCGTCGTCAAAGGACAGAACAAGATTCCATCCAAGGCAATTAAATGTAATACAACTCAAATTGTTGAGATTCTGTCTATGTCTATATACCATGGACTTCTTCCCCTTTAAATGAGAGGTATTGTGAAATTGGATAACTAGAAGAATTTACACTATTTTAGACTTCCGTAAGAACATTTCAACAATGCGCCCGACATTCTCTTGAATATAGTCAGATTCTTAGTCTATGACGCAAAAGGTAACTTGACAACTGAAGATTCGAACAACGAAAAATTGTAACCAAAGTCATTTCTACCCAAACAAACCCAAAACAGCTGACAATAATCAGCCCAGTGTGAAGCTGCTCTTGTTCAGCTGGGAGCTATAACTCTTTTTCTTCAAGACGCTTACGTAAAGAGTGGGAACGAGAAGCCGGCATAACACTACGAGGTCACGTGACCCTGCTGGTCCCAGACTAAGCCTGCGCCATCTTTGTGGGCGGAGCAATGAAAAGGGTCTGTCGTTGGTCGCATATATAAGGGCGTCAGACTTGGTCCTCGGCGCATCCTCTGTCCACCTGCCGAGTCCGACAACATGAAGGTCCTGGTGAGTACCTGACGAAGAGAACCTTACTGTACATAAAACACATACCCAAGTATAATCACGAAGAACGCACAGTCGGAATAAAAAGGAAACTTAGAAGAAAGTATAACTTCTATATTTCGGCTAATAGATCTTCAGGAAAGTACTTTCCTGAAGAGGCTTATAGCTATTAGCCGAAATATAGAAGTTATACTTTCTTCTAAGTTTCCTTTTTATTCCGACTGTGGGTTCTTCGTGATTATATTTTTACAAATGTGCTACTACATTTTGTCCAAGTGATATACACAAGCGTTACAGAGCAAATGTCTTCTTGATATTTAGAAGACGCCTGTGGACTAACCCGTGCACTCACTGTTACTCTACAGCAGTTCGAACCTCGTCGAAGTAACATCTTTGCGTTTATGATTCTTCTTTGCATTTCTTTACGATTCACATTTTTTGAATCTTGTATTCCTTGTCTTGGTATTACTCGAGAGATCTAAAGTTCGGTTCTTCGTTCTCGTCCTCCAACAGGTTCTCTTCGCTCTTGCCGCCCTTGTGGCCGCCGAGGCCGAGCCCGAGGCTGATCCTCAGCTCCTCCTCCACCCCGGCACCACCCTCACTCACCCGATGGTCCACCCCATCGTGTCCGTCAAGGCAGAGGACCAGAAGCCCATCACCTACACCATCCCCACTGCTGCCGGAGTCCCCTTCACAGGACTGAGGTACGCCGGGGTTCCCTTCACAGGAATGGGATACGCCGGGATGCCCTTCACCGGCCTGCGATACACCGGGATGCCCTTGACTGCCGGCTCGCCCTTCATGTACAACGCCTGGCACTACGGCCTCAACCCCATCACCGCCACCGTCGCCAAGACCGAGGAGGTCGTCCCAGTCGAGGGTGAAGAAGTCACTCGCGCTAAGCGTGAGGCTGACCCCCAGGTCCTGATCCACTCAGGAGTCTCCCCCATGGTCACCCTTAAGAACTTCGAGGCCCAGCCCTTCGTCTTCCAGAACACTCCCATGGGAACCATCCCCGTCGTCAACGTCAAGGGAGAGGAGAGGACCACCCTTCCCCTCACCTACACCGCCACCATCCCCGCTGGCTTCCCCGCCACCAACTTCCCCGTCGTCAACCCCATCATGAATCCGTTCATGAACCCACTGTCCTACCCCATGGCCTACACCCTGGCCAAGACCAACTAGGATTCGAACTGACAACGACGACACTTTCGCCAGCATGGATCACCGGCCGTAGAATGTGAAGAAACCTTTATTACACTCCTTGCGGGACCTCGGAGGTCTTTGGGCTCAGTCGCCCTCCTCTTCTCAGTCAAGGACACGAGGAGGAGCGGTGAGGCGCCCTGCGGACAGTCCGAGTCCCGTCAACCCTTCGTCTTGGTCGGTGCCCGTGGGTATGGGGCAGATCACCGTACAAACGGGCATGACTCTTTATTCTTCTTTTAATAAAGACAACTTCCTCTACCACCGCGTTTCTTTCCGTACTTTGAGTTCGCATTTAAGTTGCTTCTTTAGAGAATCGCCGTGGCCGAGCGGCTTCAGCCGAGGACTCAACAGAAATTTTTAGGTCCTCAGTTTGCTTTCCCAAAGAGAAGGCACTCGTTCAGTCTTTAGAAAAACCAGTGTACATAAACCTCTCAAAACAAACTTTTCAATACACGAAAAAGTCTTTGGAATGTACTTATCCGCGCGTGTGTAGGGGGTGCTTGTGTGTGTTCTTGTATCAAAGTTTTTTTTCTCTCTCTCTATCTATTCCTCTCCCCAATCTGTCTATCTATGTATATATATTTATCTCTCTCAAAACGTTTTGTAGATCTGAAACATGGGGTTGGTTTCAGAATGGGAAGGAAGGCCTACAGTCTGAAACATTTGATCGAAGTACACCGTTTTTGAGAGAAAGACGAGCAAGTGGAGCAAGGACGGACGGAGGGAGGGAGGGAGGGAGGGAGGGAGGGAGGGAGGGAGGGAGGGAGGGAGAGAGAGAGTACCTACTTCCCTCGGCCTCCGAAGACGCGTTCTCCAACCCCTCCTTCTCCCGGTCGTCTTCCTGGGACCTCGAGTTCGGAGACGAGGACTCGTGCCCGGAGCGGGCGGCGTCGTGCGGAGGCTGCCGGGGAAGGGCGGCAGGGAAGCTGAGGGCGAGAGTCCACAGAGGAAGTGGGGGGAGGCTTCGGTACCGCCTGGGCTTCCAGTTCGATGAAAGGAGGACTCCAGAGGGACTGGATCCGTCGGCGAAGAGGACCAGACAGGAGGGATGAAAAGGACAAGCTGATCTGCAGCTGCCTTTATGGAGGTCTTGTGCGCTGACTGGAGATTTTTTTTTTTTTTTCCTTTAATGAAGATGAAATCCCGCCTGACTCCACGGAATGGTGGCTCGGAATGGTAGTCCACGGTCTGGAATGAAAAAGGGGGTAGAGGGGGGATACACAGGCATGATGGTGACTGGTGCGTTTTTGCCCTGTCATGGCACACATTGGAAGGTAGGGTAGGTAGAGTAGGGTAGGCGAGGGCCCGGTCTACTAACATGGACACTCGTAGGCAGTACTAGAGGAAGCCGTGCATTAGGCACGGCTTAAATGAGTTTTTTATTTTAAATTATTTATCAATTAATTTGTTTAGTCATTCATTTATTTTTATCCTTGTATTTTGTTGTTGATTTGTTTATCTATACATTAATTGTTATTACTTATTTATCCACACATTTATTTACTTATAAATTTATCTATACATTTATCTATATATTTATTTTTCTATTTATGTATTCATATATTCATCAATTTGTTTCGGGAGGCAGTGGCCTTTTTTTTTTTTTTTTTTTTTTTTTTTTAAGGACGCCAGGTGTCTTTGAAGCGGAGCGACGCTGAAGACAGAGGGCGTCTAAGACACCTCCTCCTCTTCCTCCTCCTCCTCTTCCCCCTCCTCCTCCCCGCCCTTTGTATGATGCACCTGGGACAGACTTCGCTTGGGTCTTCCGCGCTCTTTGCTCCTTTCTTTGCCAGAGCTGACTTCTTCGGACGTTTTTTTTTTTTTTTTTACTTTTTCCACTGGAATCTATTTTTGACCATTTATTGATCTATTTCGTCATTTACCTCTTTCTTTGTCCACCCCTGCCCTTTTATCGCCCTTTGGAACACGTAGATAAAAGAAGAAAAAGAGAAGAAGAAGAAGGAGAAGAAGAAGAAGAAGAAGAAGCAGAAGAGACAGTTTACGCAACGAGCGTTGACAGGAGGAGCAGGAGGAGGCTACAGTTCGACCCGATATTCCTCTAGGGAAGCGTCATGACGTCACGTCGCCGAGATACCGTAAATGCAGTGACGGCCGAAGACTCGGCGGCGGCGACGGGGAAGTCCTTGACCACAATACGGGGGACGTGGTTCTCCTGACGAAGAACTACCCCACCGTCTCCACCCTGGGGCGCCCTAGCAAGTCGCCAACATCCTCTGCGGTAGCCCCCTGACCTTTTCTCTCTCCCTCGCCACCAGCAACATCAGCAGATACACAATCTTGCCACTCCTCGTTGGGATGGAAATGCCATCACCTTTGCACTCTTGGTGGACGGGAGCGGGCCAGGAAGAAAACGCAAGGTAAATGGCAAGATGGTGAGTTGTTCATCATTTGAAGAACCTCTGCAAATGCTGCCACCCTGCCCGGACGTTGACAAGGCAGTGAGTTGACTCTGCATGTTTGGCAGTCAGTTGTGACGTTTCCGTGTCACTCGGCACACAATCAATTTCGTCCTCCGCTTTGGGACAGGAATGTGGCTTCGACCTGATCTCGCAAGAGTCTAGAACCCACACCTCGCACAGGTGTGCCTATGGGGAGGCCACGCATGATCATCGTATTAATAGCTGCGTAAGCACTGACTCCATGACCCCCACCCCCAGAGAGACTCCCTTTGGGGGGGGGGGTATGACAACCCCCCTGTTGGGCACCTCTGTCCTAACCCTCTGTGACAGTCCAGCTTAATAAAATCGCCATTTGGTAGCCGGGATGAAGCTTACAAGTTGACCCGGTCAGTGGGCCGTGTTGGTAGGGACGGTCGTTAACTGTTGGAGGTTATTTTCTCGTTATGTCTATATACATATCTATTTTTTCTTTCATTTATTAAAATCTACTGTTATCTATTTATTTGTTACTTATATTATGTGTCTAGAAAGAGAGTTGATGATAGCAAATGCAGTGCTTAGGAAGAAAGTCAAGCATATGTACACATGTGAGAGAGTGGTGGATGGAAGGGTGGTAGATAGGGCATTAATTGACTATATAGTGGTAACCAGGAGTATAGTAGGAAGAGTTAAAGATGTACATGTTCTAAGGGGAAAGAGTGGTGGAATATCAGATAATTTTTTGGTGGAAGGTAAGTTGAGAGTGGAGGATAAATGGAGGAAGAGGAAAAGGACTAAAAGGTAGAGAGGTGCTTAAAGTAAAGTGCTTAAATGAGAAAGAAAAGGAGGAGTACAAGAAGAAACTGAGAGAGGAGTGGGAGGGAGTGAAAGATAGAGTAGACGTAGGAGTGGAGGAGGAATGGGGATGGTTCAAGGAGGGAGTCATAAGGTGTGCAAAGATGGTGTATGAAACAAGAAGGACGGGAGGAAATAGAAGGAAGGATAGTGAGTGGTGGGATGATTAAGCAAAGAAGGTTGTAGAAGAGAAGAAACGAGCATTAACAAATTGGTTACAAAATAGGATAAGAGAATCATATGAAAGATACAAAGAAAAGAAAAAGAAGTAAAGCATAAGATAGAGGAGGCAAAGAGGTAGAGTAGATGTGAAATGGGTAAGAGTATGACAGAATATTTTAAAAGTAATAAAAAGATGATTTGGAAAGAAATTAAGATAGGAAGAGGCGGCGAATCAAGTAGAGAAGAAAAGGTGAAAGGTGCAAATGGGGAGATGATAATAAAGGAGACGGTAATAAGAGGAAGATGGGTAGAGTATTTTGGGGAGTTGCTAAATGTGAATGAGGATAGGTAGGGAAAGGTAGTTGCAGTGGGTAGTGCTAAGGAAATGACAGTGGTGAGTGAGGAAAATGGGGGAGAAATAAGGAAAGGTGAGGTGAAGGCAACTGTTAAGATAATGAGAGCAGATAAAGCACCTGGGTTGGATGGGTGTTATGCAAGACGTCTAAAAAAGATAGGCACAGTGATGATGGACTGGCTGGTGAGGTTATTTAATGTTTATTTAAGAGAGGGTAGAGTGCCGGAGGACTGGGAAAAGGGGACAAGTGTGAGTGTAGTAGTTTCAGAGGGATCAGTTTGTTAAGTGTAGTTGGGAAGGCTTATGGGAGGGTTTTGATTGAGAGGATTAGGAGAGGAATATAGGGAGTAATTGGTGAGGAACAGTGGGTTTAGGACAGGTAGGGGTTGCATGGATCAGATTTTTTGTGGTAAGGCAGATATGTGAGAAAGCTTTAGGATTTTTTTTTTTTTTTTTATCTTCATGGATTTGGAAA
>NC_134816.1:40397884-40402884 GCF_046742065.1 Oratosquilla oratoria
TGCTGCTGAAACGTCTCTTCAGTCCTCCCCTTTGACAACGATATCAGTCTAGGAATGATTGAATGTTTTTTCTCTTCTTCCTTTTTTTTATTGTTTTAGTCATTGGTGCAGATCTTATAGAATTTGTCTCTGAGTTCGGGCGGCGAGCAGCGACGACCGGGCCCCCAATCGCAGTTTTGTGCGAGACACTTGGCGCCTCACGCGGTTGACTTGGCCTCCTCCTACCCTTTCGGAACCCGGCTTCCGCAAGACCTCTCGGTTTCTTGCCGACGGTTTAATAGTATTGAAAACGAAAATAACCCTCTCTTTCATCATTGTTTTATTCTATTCACCTTCGGTTTTTTTTATGCTTTGTAGGAGAAAGTCCTCCGTGCAAAGGTTCTGTCGGGCATTCGGTCGGAAATAGAAACCTCAAGATACAGAGTCCCCAGGCTGGTCCGGAGCATGAACGCTCATGTCACATCCCAGGACCCGGAGGCTAAGATGGGCCACATATTGTTCGACCTGGGACACACATACACAAGGTCAAGGACGGGTCGACCTGGAACGGATCCACGGACCTGTCTATCATGTCGCGTCTCTTTTAGCAAGATTTTAGGTCCACGTGGGGACGGCATCATTCCACAATCGTGAATGGACGACTAACAGAGTGCCTCTGCGTTTGATCTTGAGATCGTCCTGTGAGACACTTGCCGTTGGGTCTCTGCTGCCGAAGATGAGGTTCGGGAGAGGAGGGTGTTTTCCTCCATGGCTGACATGTGGCGACAGTGATTTACTGGTCATGCATTTTCTTCTCTGTTTATTAACTTTCTTTTTCTATTTTGGATCCGATGTCACTCTTAGAATCTATGATACAGATGGGTCGATGCCCTTGAGTGGAGACTGGTACATTTGTATAAAGTGAGACTACCGCAGGGGCCATGAGGGTGACGGCACTTCATTAGTCAGCCAAGGGGCCACAGGGGAAGATCCAATGAATGAGAGCGATTCGTGGGTGATTGGAGGTGTCCGATGGGCATTTGGAAACTCAGTTGGGGCCAGGTGGGACTCGAACCGGCGACTTTCTTCTCAGGAGCCCACCGCTCTATTCACCCATCGAACCATTGGTTGTTTATGTGCAAGGAAGGTGTTGTCGGTCATAACATCCTCTTTGCTCTCTTTTAGACAGAAATGTAATGTTTTTGTGCGCTTTGTCAGTCGTCAGAGCAGTTACACTGCATGACTTATGCAAATGTTTTTAGGAGTCGTCCTGTCGTTCCACTACGGAAAGGGGTTCCCCTCCACCGAATGAAGTCGCTTGGCGGAGGACAAAACAGGTAAAGGAGCCAACCACGATGATGTATGAGGAAACTCGGTCGAAGTAGGCTTCGTCTTGTGGCTGAAGAAGTACCTCCTACAACAAAATCGTTTGGCACTACCATGAATGGATGCCTGAGCCACAGCGAAGAAAGAATCATTAAGAAGATAACATTAATTTTTTTGATCGCTATCTTGTATGTGTGGATTTTTTTGGTCGGTATTTTTCCTTCTCGACGAAAGTACCACACTCAACGTATCTCTTTCACTCGTCATTGCCATAGGGATTAAAAACAGGCAACGTTATTATCACAGAAGATCACATTTCATCCCGATGCTGAGAACAGCCAAGTCGACAGTACTTAGGTAACAATCTGGTTTGCTGTCCCCTCTTGATTGAAGACCCCAAACCCCCCGGAAACTACGATAGGAATGGCGCCATTGGCCGAGGATCCCGACGACGAGATCGAGACTTGTGGGCGGGGCGCCAAAGCGAGGTGGCTCGAGCCGCGTATATAAACGGGTCAGACTTGGACCTCGGCGCATCCTCCGTCCTCCTGACGAGTCCGACAGCATGAAGGTCCTGGTGAGTACCCGACGAGGAGAACCTTGTCTTACCTTTGGAGTCGAACGGTTGACAGGAGTAGAGAGTGCACTGGGTCCTCCTTAAGACGCGGTGCCACTTGACCTCACCTGTAACGACTGCGCTTACACAGTATCTTTAACTTTGTCATGTTTTTGATATATTCAATCCTGGTTTTCATGTTTGCCCTCTCGTTCCTCTCATCTTATTTCAGCTAACGTTTGGTATTATCGTTCTCGTCCACCACAGGTTCTCTTCGCTCTTGCCGCCCTCGTGGCCGCTGAGGCTGATCCTCAGCTCCTCCTCCACCCCGGCACCACACTCACACACCCGATCGCCCACCCCATCGTGTCCGTCAAGGCAGAGGACCAGAAGCCCATCACCTACACCATCCCCACTGCTGCCGGAGTCCCCTTCACAGGACTGGGATACACCGGAATGCCCTTGACTGTCGGCTCCCCACTCATGTACAACGCCTGGCCCTACGGTCTCAACCCCATCGCCGCCACCGTCGTCAAACCAGAGGAGGCTGTCCCAGTCGAGGGCGAGGCCATCCGTGCCAAGCGTGAGGCTGACCCCCAGGTTCTGATCCACACAGGAGTCTCCCCACTGGTCACCCTCAAGTCCGCCGAGGTCAAGCCCCTCGCCATTGACAACACTCCCTTCGGAATGATCCGCTTCGTCGATGCCGAGGGAGAGAAGGCCACCCTTCCCCTCACCTACACCATCCCCGCTGGCATCCCCGCTGGCATCCCCGCCACCATCCCTGCCACCATCCCCGCCACCAACATCCCCGTTGTCAACCCTATCGTCAGCCCACTGTCCTACCCCATGGCCTACACCCTGGCCAAGACCAACTAGGATTCGAACTGACAACGACAACACTTTCGCCAGCATGAATCACCGACCGTAGAATGTGAAGAAACATTTAGTTCTCTCCTCCGGGACGTCGGAGGTCTTCGGGCTCAGTCGCCCTCCTCTTCTCAGTCAAGGACCCGAGGAGGAACGGTGAGGCGCCCTACGGACAGTCCGAGTCCCTTCAACCCTTCGTCTTGATCGGTGCCCGTGGGTATAGGGCACATCACCGTACAAACGGGCATACCTCTTTATTTTTCCTTTAATAAAGACAACTTCCTCTACTGCTGTGTTTCTTTTCGTACTTGGGGAAGAGGAGTTGTAGGAGGAGAGGAGGAGGAGGATTAGCCGGAGGAGAGCTACAGCTGATAAATACCACTTCTGGATGTCTTGTTGGAGACTCCCTGTTCGGCTGGGTGCAGGTCGTCTTGTCAATCATCAATAGCTCCTATGGAGAGAGGGAGTGTATTGGTACCTTCGAAGTATTACTTCATCGTCGGATGAGCTCCTGGTTCTCATCCAGGTGGCTGAAGGTTCATGTCACACCAAGAACCTTCAGAAGCTTTTTGCTGACAGTCTTGTACGAGTTTGCGAAGAAATTGAACGAGCTGGTACCGATGTGGGATCGACCTTAGATCAAACATCTGCTCTAAAATCATTGCTTGGTATTCTCTACCCCATACTCTTAATCAGTGTACATACGCATAATACATGTGTGTATATGTTCATGGTGTGTCCATGTGCAATCTGGGACCCCCATCCCTCTCTCTTTTTATGTATTTTTCATTCCTTTTTCCCCCTTTATCTCTATTTTGTATGACCAAGACATCTGTTCTAAATATTAACGTGTCTGTCTTCCGCTCATATATATCGAACATGTCCTCCACTACATCGTTGGTTCAACAGCTGGCGACTACCTCGGTCTTTCATCAAGTTTCTTTTCTGCTCCCTTTCGTTGTCTCCCTTTGTCGCAATTTTTCCCGATGTTTGATTAAATTTATTCTTTTATTGAAGATGACTTGCCATACTTCGGTGGAGCCATCACGTTCAGAAGACGGTTGTATCCCTAATCCCTTAGGTGACGAGGTGTTTCTGTCTTCTGAATAAAATCTCTAAAAGTATCAACATTGTCTTTGGGGTAGGAAAGGACTAATCACGATAATACTTATTCTATCCTAACTGCAGTCGCACTGTTCGTTAAAAAAATATAATAAGAATAACGATAATAAAAACAATAATAAGGGTAACATTATTAACATCGCGGGCAGCATCAGCTGCCTGATGCACGATGGTTCGATGATGCACCACAATACTCGCGATATAAAATATAAAGTTACAGCTGTATTACTCCTTCTCTTTCACTATGAATATTGATAACCACAGAAAATATGATCAAGGCACAATCACCCCTTCATACAATCTCCTTTTTGCATCCATTCCCAGATTCCTATTTCTTATAACACTTTATAATCTCCCAAGGCATTTACTTGCTTCTCTCAGACTACAGCTTACCTCTACCTCCACTCCTCCCTCTCCTGTCACATGCGACCCCGAATACAAGCTATCCACTTCCTCTAGTCTCTATCCTTTTAGACTTACTTCCAACTCACAGTCATTCTCTACCCTTGTACATCTCATCATCTTCTTCTTACCCTCATTTACCTTTAACATTCTTCTATCACATACCTTCCCAAAATCCGTCACGAACTCCTTTAATCCTTTCTCTGACCCTACCGCAAGTGCAGTGTTGCCAGCAAACAGCAACTGGCTCACATTTCACTTTTCTTCTTTTTCTTTAACCATCTCCAGTCCTGTGAGACACTGTCGGGTCTCTGCTGCCGATGATGATGAGGATCGGGAGAGGAGGGTGTTTTCCTCCATGGCTGACATGAGGCGACAGTGATTTACTGGTCATGTAATTTCTTCTCTGTTTTTTTAACTAATTTTTTTTCTGTTTTGGAACCGATGTCGCTCTTAGAATCTAAAAAGGAGATGGGTCTACGCCTGTGGGTGGAGACTGGTACATTTGTATAAAGTGACACTACCGCAGGGGCCATGAAGATGACGGCTCTTCGACAGTCAGCCAAGGGGCCACAAGGGACAAACTCGGTTGGAGCCAGGCGGGACTCGAACCGGGGACTTTCTGCTCATCAGCCAACCGCTCTACCCACCGACCGAGCCATTTGTTTTTTATGTGCACGGAGAGTGTTGTCTGTCATAACATCCTCTTTGCTCTCTTTTAGGCAGAAATGTAATGATTGTGTGT
>NC_134816.1:40407884-40435384 GCF_046742065.1 Oratosquilla oratoria
TTATAACATCCTCTTAACATCCTCTTTGCTCTCTTTTAGACAGAAATGTAATAATTTTGTGTGGTCTGGCAGTCGTCAGACCAGTTCTCCTGCATGACAATAATGAATATATTTCCTGAAATTGTCCTGCCGCTCGACTACGGGAAGGGGTTGCCCTCCACCGAATGAAATCGCCTGATGGAGGATAAAACAGGTCAAGAAGACGACCAAGAAACTCAGCTGAAGTAGGCTTCGTCTTGTGGCTGAAGGAGAATTACCTCCCACATTCAAATCGTCTGGCGCTAGTCTGAATGGATGCCTGAGGCACAGCGGAGAAAACATTATGAAGAAAATAACATTCTTCTCCCTCGATCGCTATGTTGTATGTGTTGTCTTTTTGGTTATTATTACAGGGATCACATTTGATCCCAATGCTGTGAGCACCTGGGTCGACAGTACTTAGGTAACCATCTGGTTTGTTGTCCCCTCTTCTCTCAAGACCCCACCCCCACCCCCGGAAACTACGATAGGAATGACACGATTGGCGGAGAATCCCGGCGACGAGAGTGACAGTTGTGGGTGGGGCGACAAAGCGAGGTGGATCGAGCCGCGTATATAAGCGGGTCAGACTTGGAACTCAGTGCATCCTCCGTCCTCCTGCCGAGTCCGACAGCATGAAGGTCCTGGTGAGTACCCGACGAGGAGAACCTTGTCTTGCCTTTGGAGTCGAACGGTTGAGAGGTGCAGTGAGTGCAGTGGGTCTTCCTTAAGACGCGGTGCCACTTGACCACACCTGTCACGACTGCGCTGACACAGTATTTTTAACTTTGTCATGTTTTCGATATATTCAATCCTGGTTTTCATGTTTGCCTTCTCGTTCCTCTCCTCCTCTTCTTTGAGCTAACGTTTCGTTATCGTTCTCGTCCCCCACAGGTTCTCTTCGCTCTTGCCGCCCTCGTGGCCGCTGAGGCTGATCCTCAGCTCCTCCTCCACCCCGGCACCGCCCTCACACACCCGATCGCCCACCCCATCGTGTCCGTCAAGGCAGAGGACCAGAAGCCCATCACCTACACCATCCCCACTGCTGCCGGAGTCCCCTTCACAGGACTGGGATACACCGGAATGCCCTTGACCTACACCGGAATGCCCTTGACCGCCGGCTCCCCACTCATGTACAACGCCTGGCCCTACGGTCTCAACCCCATCGCCGCCACTGTCGCCAAGACCGAAGAGGCCGTCCCAGTCGAGGGCGAGGCCACCCGTGCCAAGCGCGAGGCTGACCCCCAGGTTCTGATCCACACAGGAGTCTCCCCACTGGTCACCCTCAAGTCTGCCGAGGTCAAGCCCCTCGCCATTGACAACGCTCCCTTCGGAATCATCCCATTCGTCGACGCCGAGGGAGAGAAGGCCACCCTTCCCCTCACCTACACCGTTCCCGCTGGCATCCCCGCCACCATCCCCGCTGGTATCCCCGCCACCATCCCTGCCACCAACATCCCCTTCGTCAACCCCATCGTCAGCCCACTGTCCTACCCCATGGCCTACACCCTGGCCAAGACCAACTAGGATTCGAACTGTCAATGACGACGACATTCTTGCCAGAATGGATCACCGACCATAGAATGTGAAGAAACCTTTATTTCTCTCCTTACGGGATCTCGGAGGACTTCGGGCTCAGTTGCCCTTCTCTTTTCAGTCAAGGATTCGAGGAGGAGCGGTGAGGCGCCCTGCAGACAGTCCGAGTCTCGTCAACCCTTCGTCTTGGTCGGTGCCCGTGGGTATGGAGCAGATCACCGTACAAACGGGCATACCTCTTCATTTTTCCTTTAATAAAGACAACTTACTCTACTACCGTGTTTCTTTTCGTACTTGGGGAGGGCGAGGAGAAGGAGGAGAGGAGGAGGATTAGCCAGAAGAGAGCCATAGGTGATAAGGACCACTTCTAGATATCTTGTCGGAGACTACCTGTTCGGCTGGGTGTAGGTCGTCTTGTCAGTCATCAATAGCTCCTAAGGAGAAAGGGAGGGTATCAGTACCTTCGAAATATTACTCTTGGTTCTCATTCAGGTGGTTGAGGGTTTGTGTCACTCCAAGAATCTTCAAAGGTCTTTAGCTGACGGTCTTGACTGAACGATGCTGGTACAGATGTGGGATCGACCTTGGGTCAAATATATGCTAAAAAAATATCACTTGTTATCCTCTACCCCACTGTATGAGAATACTTCTTCATCATTGTACATAAGCATATTAATATATGACCAAGACATCCGGATTTGATATTCGCGTGTGTGTCTGTCTTCCGCTCACGTATTTGGAACATTTTCTCCGCTACATCGTCGGGTTGTATATGGATGATGTTGTGACTGCATGAGGAGGAATGGGCGGGGGGGGTGGGGTAGTATGTGTGAGTAAATTTTGACGCAGCCCGAAGGGATTTCTCCCCGTCCTCGCCTTATATGCAAAGGGGGACGGAGAGGGGGGGTCGCCGATTAAATGAAGCGGCCTTGCTGTGGATGTGCTGTGTCTTGCGACACTGCTTCTGACCCAGGGCGGTGGGCAGGGTGCAGGGATGACCCGTCATCCAGGAGGTGCTCAGATGAGAGGAAGGGTGGGAGGGGTGTGGAGTGTATTTAGGGATGAAATGGGTGGGAGTGTTTTTATGCCTTTCCCTTTTTGGCTACGGGACAAGAGCTGGCGACCACCTTGGGCTTTCATCAGGTTTCTTTTCTACTCTCTTTTGTTGTCTCCCTTTGCCACATTGTTGTCGATGTTTCATTAAATTTAGTCTTTTACTTAAGATGATTTGCCATACTTCGGAGGAGCCATCACGTTCCGAAGATGCTTGCATCCCTATTCCCTTAGGTGACGAGGTGTTCCTGTCTTCTGATTAAAATCTTTTGGCGCAATCAGGATAAAATCCATAAAAATATCAACTTTGTCCTTTGTAGCAGGAAAGGGCCAATCACGATGATACTTCTTCCCTCCCAACTGCAGTCGCACTAGCCGTTAGATAATAATAATAATAATATTAATAATTATAATAATAATAATGATGATGATGATGATGATGATGATGATGATGATGATGATGATGATGATGATGATGATGATGATGATGATGATGATGATGATGATGATGATGATGATGATGATGATGATGATAATAATAATAATAATAATAATAATAATAATAATAATAATAATGATAATAATAATGATGATAATAATAATAATAATAATAATAATAATAATAATAATAATAATAATAATAATAATAATGATGATAATAATAATAATAATAATAATGATAATAATAATAATAATAATAATAATAATAATAATAATAATAATAATAATAATAATAATAATAATAATAATAATAATAATAATAATAATAATAATAATAATAATAATGATAACAATAATAATAATAATAATAATAACAATAATAATAATAATAATAATAATAATAATAATAATAATAATAATAATAATAATAATAATAATAATGATAATAATGATAATAATAATAATAATAGTGATTATAATGATGATAACCTATACCTATTCTATATACCAAGAGCTTTTTTCCTCCTATAAGGTAGGTAGCCAAGTCAGAATAAGAGAAGATGGGGAAAAATCACTTCGGGTTGTATCAAAATATCATTCACACATAAACATCTAACTCCCACCCCCAGCCATTCTCTTCCTTGCATAACAGTGTCATCTATACACAGTCACTCTCCACTCATCCCAATCTCTTGCTTTCTGCCTTACTTGCTCAACAGGCGTTCCCCTCTTGCTCAACGCTCTCTTCAATCCATCCATCTATCTCATCCCCGGTTGTAACCTCAAGTTCATTCCGCGCCTCTTTGACGAATCTTTCATCACTCATTCTTTCCATGTGTCTAAACCCATCATCACTGTCCGCCATCCCCTATTCCACTCTCGCACTCCTCTTCACCTTCTCGTTTATCACTCTATCCAACCTTGTAATCTCTACTATACTTCTCATACATTTCATCTCAAGCACATTTAAACTTTTCCTCTTTGCCTCTCTAAAATTACAAGTCTCTGCCCCATGCAATACCGTCGGCACAATCATCCCTTCATACAATCTCCTCTTTGCATCCATTCCCAGATTCCTATATCTTATAATACTTTATAATCACCCAAGGCATTTACTTGCCTCTCTCAGACTACAGTTTACCTCTACCTCCACTTCTCCCTCTCCTGTCACATCCGAGCCCAAATACAAGCTATCCACTTCCTCTAGTCTCTATCTTTTTAGACTTACTTCCAACTCACAGTCATTCTCTACCCTTGTACATCTCATCATCTTCCTTTTACCCTCATTTACCTTTAACATTCTTCTATCGCATGCCTTCCCAAAATCCGTCACGAATTTCTTTAATCCTTTCTCTGACCCTACCACAAGCGCAGTGTTGTCAGCAAACAGCAACTGGCTCACCTCTCACTTTTCTTCTTTTTCTTTAACCATCTCCAGTCCTGTGAGCCACTGTCGGGTCTCTGCTGCCGATGATGATGAGGTTCGGTGGAGGAGGGTGTTTTCCTCCATGGGTGATATGAGGCCACAGTGATTTACTGATAATATAATTTCTTCTCTGTTATGTAATTTATTTTTTTCTGTTTTGAAACCGATGTCACTCTTAGAATCTAAGATGGAGATAGGTCTTTGCCTATGAATGGAGACGGGTACATTTCAATAAAGTGACACAATCGCAAGAGTACATGAAGATGACGGCACTTCGGCAGCCAGCCAAGGTACTACAGTGAGTAAGAACGACTCGTGTGTGATTGCAAGCGTCCGGTGGGCATCTGGAAGATCGATTGGAGCCAAACGCGACTCAAACCGACGACTTTCTGCTCAGCAACCTACCGCTCTACCCACCCACCGAATCATTGGTTGTTTATGTGCAAGGAGGGTGTTGTCGGTCATAATATCCTCTTTGCTCTCTTTTGGGCAGAAATATAAAGATTTTGTGTGCTTTGACAGTCGTCAGGGCAGTTCTACTGTATAACAAATGATGCATATGATTCCAGAAATCGTCCTGCCGTTCGACTACGGGAAGGGGTTCTCCTCCACAGAATGAAGTCGCCTAGCCGAGGATAAAACAAGTAAAGGAAACAACCATCACGACGCATGTGGAAACTCGCTTGAAGTAGGCTTCGACTTCTGCCTGATGGAAAGGTACCTAACACAATAAAATCGACTGGCCTAGCATGAATGGATGTCTGAGCCACAGCGAAGAAAGCATTATTAAGAAGATAACATTCTTTTCCCTCGATAGTTATCTCTTATGTGTTTATTTTTTGGTCGGTACTTTTCCTTCTCGACAAAAGTGCCACGCTCAACGTCTCTCTTCCGCTTGTCATTACCATAGGGATTACAGACGTCATTATCATAGAGACCACATTTCATCCCGATGCCGAGAGCAGCCAGATCAACAGTACTTACGTAACAATCTGGTTTGTTGTCCCCTCTTGATTGAAGACCCCAAACCCCCCGGAAACTACGATAGAAACGACGCGATTGGCCGAGGATCCCGGCGACGAGAGCAAAAGTTGTGGGCGGGGCGACAAAGTGAGGCGGCTCGAGCCGCGTATATAAGCGGGTCAGACGTGGAACTCGGCGCATCCTCCGTCCTCCTGACGAGTCCGACAGCATGAAGGTCCTGGTGAGTACCCGACGAGGAGAACCTTACTGTCTTTGGAGTCGAACGGTTGACAGGTGTAGTGAATGCATTGGGTCTTCCTTAAGACTCAGTGCTAATTGTGCTCAGCTGTAACAACTGCACCGATTCAGTACTTTTAATTTTGTCTTGTTTTCCATATATTCAATCGTGCTTTTGATGTTTGCCTTCTTGTTCCTCTCCTCTTCTTCTTTGAACTAACGTTTGGTTATCGTTCTCGTTTTCCAACAGGTTCTCTTCGCTCTTGCCGCTCTCGTGGCCGCCGAGGCCGAGCCCGAGGCTGATCCTCAGCTCCTCCTCCACCCCGGCACCACCCTCACACACCCGATGGTTCACCCCATCGTGTCCGTCAAGGCAGAGGACCAGAAGCCCATCACCTACACCATCCCTACTGCTGCCGGAGTCCCCTTCACAGGACTGGGATACACCGGAATGCCCTTGACCTACACCGGAATGCCCTTGACTGCCGGCTCCCCACTCATGTACAACGCCTGGCCCTACGGTCTCAACCCCATCACCGCCACCGTTGCCAAGACAGAGGAGGCCGTCCCAGTTGAGGGCGAGGCTACTCGTGCCAAGCGTGAGGCTGACCCCCAGGTTCTGATCCACACAGGAATCTCCCCACTGGTCACCCTCAAGTCCGCCGAGGTCAAGCCCCTCGCCATTGACAACACTCCCTTCGGAATCATCCCCTTCGTCGATGCTGAGGGAGAGAAGGCCCTTCCCCTCACCTACACCGTCCCCGCTGGCATCCCCGCTGGCATCCCCGCCACCATCCCCGCCACCAACATCCCCTTCGTCAACCCCATCGTCAGCCCACTGTCCTACCCCATGGCCTACACCCTGGCCAAGACCAACTAGGATTCACACTGACAACGACGACATTTTCGCCAGCACGGATCACCGACAGTAGAATGTGAAGAAACCTTTATTTCTCTCCTCCGGGACCTCGGAGGTCTTCGGGCTCAGTCGCCCTCCTCTTCTCAGTGAAGGATCCGAGGAGGAGCGGTGAGGCGCCCTGTGGACAGTCCGAGTCCCTTCAACCCTTCGTCTTGGTCGGTGCCCGTGGGTATGGGACAGATCACCGTACAAACGGGCATACATCTTTATTCTTCTTTTAATAAAGACAACTTCTTCTAATACCGTGTTTCTTTCCGTACTTGGGGAGTGGGAGAAGGAGGAGCAGGTTTAGTGGAGCTGAGTTACAGCTGGGGAGAATCATTTATGAATATCCTGCCGGAGACTCACTGTTCGTCTGGGTGCAGGTCGTCTTGTCATCAACAGCTCCTGAAGAGAGTGGGAGGGTATCAGTACCTTAGAAGTACTATTTCATCGTCGGATGAGCTTCTGTTTCTCATTCAGGTGGTTGAGGGTTCGCGTCGCTCCAAGAACCTTCAAATGCCTTTTGCTGACGGTCTTGTACGAGTTTGCGAGGAAACTGAACGAGCTGATATCGATGTGGGATCGACCTTGGGTCAAACATGTGCAAAAAAAAAATATTGCTTGGTATTCTCTTCCTCACTGTATGCGAATACTTCTTAATCATTGTACATACATACATATACCAATGGTTATTTCCCCCATACCTCTATTTCTATGTATTTTTCATACCTCTTTCCCTCTTCACCTCTCTTTTGCATGGCCAAGTACTTAATATTCGCGTGTTTGTCTCTCTTCCGCTCACGTATCTGGAACACGCCGTCCACTATGTTGTTGGTTCAAAAGTTGGCGACCATCTCAGTCTTTCATCGTTTCTTTTCTGCTCTCTTTGGGTGTTTCCCTTTGCCACATTTTTTGTCGATGTTGTATCCATTTAGTCTTTTACCTAAGGAGATTTATGACCTAGAAAGAGATGGTTAGATTATGTATATATGAACTTAGAGAGAATAGATTTAACATTGGAAGAAATAAATCAAGAGACTATACGACGATGGTGACGGCTGGAGGAGTCTGATCAAAAGACCGACGATTGACAGATGATAACATATACCTGACGAGGAGTTCCTGTCTTTTGTATAAAATTTTTTGGCGCAACCAGGATAAAATCCCTACAGGTATCAACTTTATATTTTGGGTAGGAAAGGCCAATCACGATGATAGTTCTGTCGAGTTCGCTTTTTAACCTTGTAGTGCCAAGGGCTGTGATTTTCAACCCACTGGTGCCTAGGGGTTAGCTCATCGAACATATAGGTAAAGAGAGAAAAGGAACAGAGAAATAGATTGATGTTGTTGTTGTTGTTTTGGAATATAGTTTACTAGCGCTTATATCCTTATGGACAATCTCGTTCCGATGTCGTGCGTCATATCTTAAATGTCGGTTTAGTAATGCAGGGTATTTATATTTTGATACAGTCCTGTTTTCTGTAGGAATTTATAAAGAGATGATAGAGGCATTGGTGTTTTGTCGTTCAGGATTTGTTGGAGTCAGGGCTGTTTGAGAGGGGCAGATGATTGAGTCGGTAGGTATTGCAGGATGTTGTGTAGATTGGGTAGTGTAGCAGTATGTGTGATACTGTGAACAGGGTTTATGTTGGCTAAGGGGTGAATTCATTTCCTGTTATGAGAAGGCCATGTGTGAAGCGGTGATGTTCCGTTCTTCGGCGTACTAGTGCTGTTTCAAAACGTCGGCTATATGAATGTGAAGACAGACATGGATGTATATGGTGATTGATTGCCCTCAGATGACCTGATGAGTGCTGCTCCCAGTGTCCTTGCCGCATTGCCGATCAAAGAACTGGGTAATAGTCCCTTACTAGTGGAGCGAAAAGGATAGATGCCGCCTTTCGAACCGCCTTGTCTGTTCGTTTGTTGTAGGGAATGCCGACATGGAATGGCACCCAACAGTAGGATACAGATTTGAAGCGGATATACTCTCTACATAAAGTATCGAAAACCTAACCCCTACAGGGTTGAACATCCAACCCCGAATTACCAAAGATTGAAACCCTTAAATCCTAATTATCAAAGGGTTGACAACCCCTAGGCAGTACAGGGTTGAAATCCAACCCCCATGCACTAGAGGGTTGAAACTCATGAGCCCTAATTACCAAAGGGTTTAAAATCGACCTCAACTACGCTATCACCATGATTGAACCTTTTCTACCTCAAAAGGACGAAAATGACACCTTTAGGTATTTTATCCTGGCTAGCGCCAGAAGACTTTATTCAAAAGAAAGGAAAACCTGACTTATGGCTACAGCAAAGCATGGCAAAAAATTATGAGTAAAAGAATAAATGGGTAAAGCACTGATAAAAAAAAAATCTAGCAAAGGGAGAGAAGCAAAGAGAACAGAAAAGAAACATGATGGAAGCCCGAGATGGTCAACTGCTTTTGAAGCAACGATATAGTGGAGGACATGTTCTAGGTACAGCCATGACTGAAAGTTCGTGAGATTGTAGTGGGAAGAGCCACATCTAATACTGGGTAGAGTGTGCAAATAAGTTGATTTCCACGCCAATCTAAACGTGGTCGCCCCTCGATGAACGAGTTGTTGGTACTTAGGAATGTAAGTCTGGAAATCATATGTAATGGATCAGCAATTGTTATGGCCCATTCCTTATGATATTATAAGAGATAATTCTACGTATGGAATGCCAATGATATTTTATGAGTAAAAGTATAACGAATAAACTATATTACGGCATATGACGTCTCCAGTATGAATGCTGGTCGCTCTTCTGTGAATGAGGTCATGGGTTGCTGGTAGTTATATATATATATATATATATATATATATATATATATATATATATATATATATATATACATACTATATTAGGAATAGAAATCATATGTTCCACTGTTAAGATGAAGTGAAGTATATAAAGTATGAGTATACGACTAATTAGAACTGCCTTATTTGATCGATAAATCCTGTATTCTAGCCATTAACATTACCAACACGAAAGATGAAAGAAAAATAGATAAACAGAGAGAGAGTGAGGGATGGAGGTCGCAGATTACACACACACACACACACACACACACACACACACACACACACACACACACACACACACACACACACACACATATATATACACTTTGAATATACACATTGATTAATATGCGTATGCACAATGATTAAGAAATATTTTTTAATATATGTTTGACCTAAGGACCACTGTCTGTCCAAAGTCGAGCTCACATCGGTACCAGCTCGACCAGTTACCTCGCAAACTCGTACAAGACCGTCAGCAAAAGGCATTTGAAGGTTCTTGGAGTGACGCGAACCCTCAGTCATCTGGATGAGAACCAGGAGCTCATCCGACGATAAAGTAATACTTTGAAGGTACTGATACCCTCCCTTTCTCCTTAAAAGCTGTTGATGACTGACAAGACAACCTGCACCCAGACGAACAGGGAGTCTCCGACAGAAAATCTAGAAGTGGTCCTTCCCAGCTGTGGCTCACCTTCGGCTAATCCTCCTCCTCCTCCTCCTACAACTCCTCCTCCCCAAGTACGGAAAGAAACACGGTAGTAGAAGAAGTTGTCTTTATTAAAGGAAAAATAAAGAGGTATGCCCGTTTGTACGGTGATGTGCCCCATACCCACGGGCACCAACCAAGACGAAGGGTTTGAAGGGACTCAGACTGTCCACAGGGCGCCTCACCGCTCCTCCTCGCATCCTTGACTGAGAAGAGGAGGGCAACTGAGCCCAAAGACCTCCGAGGTCCCGGAGGAGAGAAATAAAGGTTTCTTCACATTCTACTGTCGGCGATCCTTGCTGGCGAAAATGTCGTCGTTGTCAGTGTGAATCCTAGTTGGTCTTGGCCAGGGTGTAGGCCATGGGGTAGGACAGTGGGCTCATGATGGGGTTGACGAAGGGGATGTTGGTGGCGGGGATGCCAGCGGGGATGGTGGCGGGGATGCCAGCGGGGACGGTGTAGGTGAGGGGAAGGGCCTTCTCTCCCTCAGCATCGACGAAGGGGATGATTCCGAAGGGGGTGTTGTCAATGGCGAGGGGCTTGACCTCGGCGGACTTGAGGGTGACCAGTGGGGAGATTCCTGTGTGGATCAGAACCTGGGGGTCAGCCTCACGCTTGGCACGGGTGGCCTCGCCCTCGACTGGGACGGCCTCCTCGGTCTTGGCAACGGTGGCGATGGGGTTGAGACCGTAGGGCCAGGCGTTGTACATGAGTGGGGAGCCGGCAGTCAAGGGCATTCCGGTGTAGGTCAAGGGCATTCCGGTGTATCCCAGTCCTGTGAAGGGGACTCCGGCAGCAGTGGGGATGGTGTAGGTGATGGGCTTCTGGTCCTCTGCCTTGACGGACACGATGGGGTGGACCATCGGGTGTGTGAAGGCGGTGCCGGGGTGGAGGAGGAGCTGAGGATCAGCCTCAGGCTCGGCCTCGGCGGCCACGAGGGCGGCAAGAGCGAAGAGAACCTGTTGGAGGACGAGAACGATAAACCAAACGTTAGTTCAAAGAAGAGGAGGAGAGGAACGAGAAGGCAAATATGAAAACCAGGATTCTATATATCGAAAAGGAGACAAAATTAAAAATACTTTGTCAGCGCAGTTGTGACAGCTGAGGTCAAGTAGCACTAAGTCTTAAGGACGACCCAGTGCACTCCCTACACCTGTCAACCGTTCGACTCTAAAGGCAGTAAGTTTCTCCTCGTCGGGTACTCACCAGGAACTTCATGCTGTCGGACTTGTCAGGAGGACGGAGGATGCGCCGAGTTCCAAGTCTGACCCGTTTATATACGTGTCTCGAGCCGTGTCGCTTTGTCGCCCCGCCCACAAGTCTCGCTCACGTCGTCGGGACCCTCGGCCAATCACGTCGTTCCTATCGTAGTTTCCGGGGGGTTTGGGGTCTTGAGTGAAGAGGGGACAACAAACCAGATTGTTACGTATGTACTGTCGACCTGGCTGTTCTCAGTATCGGGATGAAATGTGAGCTCTGTGATAATAATGTTGTCTGTTAGTACTCCCTAAGGTAATGACGAGCGGAAGAGAGACGTTGAGTGTAGCACTTTTGTCGAGAAGGAAAAATGCAGACCAAAAACTCCACACAGACAAGATAGCTATCTACGGAAAAGAATGTTATCTTCTTAATTATGCTTTCTCCGATATACCTCAGGTTTCCATTAATGCTAGACCCAGACGATTTTATTGGAAGAGGTACCTCTCCGTCACCCACAAGACGAAACCTACTTCGACCGAGTTTCCTCTTGCATCATCGTAGTTGGCTCCTTTACCTGTTTTGTCCTCCGTCAGGCGCCTTCATTCGGTGCAAGAAACCTCTTTACGTAGTAGTACGGCAGAACGATTCCTGGAAACATATTTATTGTTTGTCATGCAGTGCAACTGCTCTGACGACTGCCAAAGCACGCACAATCATTATATTTCTGTCTAAAAGAGAGCAAAGAGAATGTTATAACCGACAACACACTCCTCGCACATGAACAACCAAGGGCTCGGTCGGTGGGTAAAGCGGTTGGCTGATGATCAGAAAGTCGCCGGTTCGAGTCCCGCCTGGCCCCAACCGAGTTTTCATATGCCCAGCAGACGCATGCAATCACCCACGTGTCGCTCTCACTGGATCTTCCCCTGTGGTCTCTTGAGTGACTGCCGAAGTGCAATCATCTTCATGGCTCCTGTGGTAGTGTCACTTTATACAAATGTACTAGTCTCCACTCATAGGCGAAGACCTATCTCCATTTTGTATTTTAAGAGCGACATCGGATATAAAACAGAAATAAATAGAAAACAGAGAAAAAATATATATTACCAGTAAATCACTGTCGCCTTATGTCACCCAAGGAGGAAAACACCCTCCTCTCCCGAACCTCATCATCATCGGCAGCAGAGACCCGACAGCAAGAGTCTCACAAAACTGGAGATAGTTAAATAAAAAGAAGAAGAGTGGGAGGTGCCAGTTGCTGTTTGCTGACGACACTGCGCTTGGGACAGGGTCAGAGAAGGGATTAAAGGAGTTAGTGACGGATTATGGGAAGGAATGCGAGAGGAGAAAGTTAAAGGTAAATGTGGGTAAAAGCAAGGTGATGAGACGTACACGAGTAGAGAATGACTGAGTTGAAAGTAAGTATAAAAGGATAGAGACTGGAGGAAGTGGATAGTTTTAGGTATTTGGGGTCGCATGTGGCAGGGGAAGGAGTGGAGGTAGAGGTAAATTGTAGAATGAGAGAAGGAACAAATGCCTTAGGGGATTCAAAAGTGTTATGAGAAATAGGCATCTGGGAGTGGATGCAAATAGGAGATTGTATGATTGTGTCTACGGTATTGTAGAGGGCAGAGACTTGGAATTTAAGAAAGGCAAAGGGGAAAAGTTTAAATGTGTTTGAGATTAAATGTCTGAAAAGTATGGTAGGGATTATAAGGGTGGATAGAGTGATGGATAGGATGGTGGGGGGAGCGTTGAGCAAGAGGGAAATGCCTGTTGAGCAAGTAAGGAAGTGGTAGGAGATAGGAGTGAGTGGAGAGTGACTGTGTATAAATGACACTGTCATGCAAGGAAGAGAAGAGCTGGTGGGGTGGGGTGGGGGGCTAGGAGGTGTTACTGTGTGAATGATATTTTGACGCAGCCCGAAAGGATTTTTCTCCATATTCGCATTTTCTGACTTGGCTACCTCCTTTATAATTATTGTTAGCATCATTATTATTATTATTTTAATCATTATTATTAATCCCTTCTATACGATGATGCCTACGTAGGCGTCATGAGGCGCACGTAGGTATATGAGGATGTTTGCGTTGGCATCTTGATTATATCTATTTTGTAGCTGTAGTTGAGTGACCCCTAGATTCTGTGAACTGGCTTGATCATATTTGCTATGGTTATTAGTGTTCAGAGTGAAAGAGAACAGGTAATACAGCTGTAACTTTATATTTTATATCGCGAGTATTGTGGTGCATCATCGAATCATCGTACATCAGGCACCTGATGCTGCGCACGAGAATTTGACTCGTATTACAGAGGTTAATAATGTTATAATCATTATTGTTTTTATTATTATTATTATTATTTATTTATTTTCATTTATTTATTTATTAATTATTTTTTTAACGAACAGTGCGAATGCAGTTGGAATGGAAGAAGTATCATCATAATTGATTCCTCACTGCCCCAAAGGCAAAATTGATATTTTTATGGATTTTATCCTGGTTGCACCAGAAGATTTTATTCAGAAGACAGGAACACCTCGTCACCTAAGGGAATAGGGATACCACCGTCTTCTGAATGCGATGGCTCCAGCAAAGTATGGCAAATCATCTTAAGTAAAAGACTAAATAGACCAAACATCGGGAAAAAGGATGTGGCAAAGGGAGATAACCAAAGACAGCAGAAAAAAAACATGATGAAAGATCGAGGTGATCGCCAGCTTTTGAACCAACGATGTAGTGGAGGACGCGTTCCAGATACATGAGTAGAAGACAGACAAACACGTAAATATTATGTACAGATGTCTTGGTCATACAATATAGAGATGAAGAGTGAAAGAGGAATGAAAAATACATAGAAATAGAGGTATGGGGGAAATTGCCATTGATATATGTATGTATGTACAATAATTAAGAAGTATTCGTATACAGTGAGGTAGTGAATACCAAGCATATGTTTGACCCAAGGTTAATATGTACCAGCTCGTACAGTTTTTATCGGAAACTCGTACAGGAACGTAATCAAAAGGCATTTGAAAGTCCCTGTTATGACAGAAACCCTCAGCCACCTGAATGAGAACCAAAAGCTCATCCGACGATGAAGTAATACTTCGAAGGAGGTAGTGATACCCTCCCTTTCTCCATAGGAGCTATTGATGATTGACAAGACGACCTGCATCCAGCCGAACAGGGAATCTCGAACAAGATATCCAAGAGTGGTCCTTCCCAGCAGTGGCTCTCCTTCGCCTAATCCTTCTCCTCCTCCCCAAGTACGGAAAGAAACACGGTAGTAGAGGAAGTTGTCTTTATTAAAGAAAGAATAAAGAGCCATGCCCGTTTGTACGGTGATCTGCCCCATACCCACGGGCACCGACCAAGACGAAGGGTTGAAGGGACTCGAACTGTCCACAGGGCGCCTCACCACTCCTCCTCGGATCCTTGACTGAGAAGAGGAGGGCGACTGAGCCCAAAGACCTCCGACGTCCCGCAAGGAGAGAAATAAAGGTTTCTTCATATTCTACAGTCGGTGATCCTTGCTGGCGAATTTGTCATCGTCATTGGCAGTTGGAATCCTAGTTGGTCTTGGCCAGGGTGTAGGCCATGGGGTAGGACAGTGGGCTCATGATGGGGTTGACGAAGGGGATGTTGGTGGCGGGGATGGTGGCAGGGATGCCAGCGGGGATGCCAGCGGGGACGGTGTAGGTGAGGGGAAGGGCCTTCTCTCCCTCAGCATCGACGAAGGGGATGATTCCGAAGGGGGTGTTGTCAATGGCGAGGGGCTTGACCTCGGCGGACTTGAGGGTGACCAGTGGGGAGATTCCTGTGTGGATCAGAACCTGGGGGTCAGCCTCGCGCTTGGCACGGGTGGCCTCGCCCTCGACTGGGACGGCCTCCTCGGTCTTGGCAACGGTGGCGATGGGGTTGAGACCGTAGGACCAGGCGTTGTACATGAGTGGGGAGCCGGCAGTCAAGGGCATTCCGGTGTAGGTCAAGGGCATTCCGGTGTATCCCAGTCCTGTGAAGGGGACTCCGGCAGCAGTGGGGATGGTGTAGGTGATGGGCTTCTGGTCCTCTGCCTTGACGGACACGATGGGGTGGACCATCGGGTGTGTGAAGGCGGTGCCGGGGTGGAGGAGGAGCTGAGGATCAGCCTCAGGCTCGGCCTCGGCGGCCACAAAGGCGGCAAGAGCGAAGAGAACCTGTTGGAGGACGAGAACGATAAACCAAACGTTAGTTCAAAGAAGAGGAGGAGAGGAACGAGAAGGCAAATATGAAAACCAGGATTCTATATATCGAAAAGGAGACAAAATTAAAAATACTGTGTCAGTGCAGTTGTGACAGCTGAGGTCAAGTAGCACTAAGTCTTAAGGAAGACCCAGTGCACTCCCTACACCTGTCAACCGTTCGACTCTAAAGGCAGTAAGTTTCTCCTCGTCGGGTACTCACCAGGACCTTCATGCTGTCGGACTCGTCAGGAGGACGGAGGATGCGCCGAGTTCCAAGTCTGACCCGTTTATATACGCGGCTCGAGCCGTGTCGCTTTGTCGCCCCGCCCACAAGTCTCGCTCTCGTCGCTGGGACCCTCGGCCAATGGCATCGTTCCTATCGTAGTTTCCGGGGGGTTTGGGGTCTTGAGTGAAGAGGGGACAACAAACCAGATTGTTACGTAAGTACTGTTGATCTGGCTGCTCTCGGCATCGGGATGAAATGTGGTCTCTATGAGAATGACGTCTGTAATCCCTAAAGTAATGACGAGCGGAAGAGAGACGTTGAGTGTAGCACTTTTGTCGAGAAGGAAAAATGCAGACCAAAAACTCTACATATACAAGATAGCGATGGAGGGAAAATAATGTTATCTTCTTAATGATTCTTCCTTCGCTGTGGCTCAGGCATCCATTCATGCTAGCGCCAGACGATTTTCTTGAGAGAGGTACCTCTTCGTCACCCACAGGAAGAAGCCTACTTCGACCGAGTTTCCTCTTGTATCATCGTAGTTGGCTCCTTTACTTGTTTTGTCCTCCGTTAGGCGCCTTCATTCGGTGTAGGAAACCCTTTACGTAGTCGTACGGCAGAATGATTCCTGGAAACATATTCATTATTTGTCATGCAGTGCAACTGCTCTGACGATTGTCAAAACACACACAATTATTATATATCTGTCTAAAAGAGAGCAAAGAGAATGTTATAACCAACAACACACTCCTCGCACATAAACAATCAATGGCTCGGTCGGTGGGTAGAACGGTGGGCTGTTGAACAGAAAGTTCCCAATTTGAGTCCCGCTTGGCCCCAACCGATTTTTCAGATGCCCACCGGACGCTTGCAATCGCCCACGAGTCTCTTTCACTCGAATTGCCGTCATCTTTATGACCTCTTGTAGTAGTGTCACTTTATACAAATGTACCAGTCTCCATTCACAGACGAAGACCCATCTCCATCTTAGATTTTAAGAGCGACATTGGATCCAAAATAGAAAAAAAAAGTCAGAAAACAGACAAAATTTACATTACCAATTAATCACTGTCGCCTCATGTCACCCACGGAGGAAAACACCCTCCTCTCCCAAACCTCATTCTCATCGGCAACAGAGACCCGACAGTGTCTCAAAGGACTGGAGATGGTTAAAGAGAATGGAGAAATGTAGGAGGTGAGCCAGTGATTGTTTGCTGACGACACTGTGCTTGTGGCAAGATCAGAGAATGGATTAAAGGAGTTAGTGACGGAGTGGAGGATGACAGTCCATTGGAAGTAAGCTTAAAAGGATAGAGACTGGAGGAAGTGGATAGCTTTAGGCATTTGGGTCGCATGTGGCAGGAAAGGGAGAAGTGGAGGTTTTGCTTAATTGTAGTCTGAGAGAACCACGTAAATGCCTTGGGGGATTAATTTTTTTTATGAGAAATAGGCCGACAGCATTGTATGGGGCAAAGATTTCGAATTTAAGAGAGGCAGAGAGGAAAAGTTTAAATGAGTTTGAGATGAAATGTCTGGGAAGTATGGTAGCAGTTACTAGGTTGGATAGAGTGAGAAATGAAGAGGTGGGGAGGAGAGCGGGAGTGGAAAAGGAGATGAAAGATTATTGGGATGGTTTGGACACCTGGAAAGAATGAGTGATGAAAGATTAGTAAAAGAGATGTGGAAGGCAGAGGTGGAGGGAGTTAACTTGAGGGGATCACCGATGATGAGATGGATGGATGGGGCAAAGGGGACATTAAGCAAGAGGGGAATGTGTGTTGAACAAGGAAGGGAGAAGTCAGGAAATAGGGATGAGTGGAGTGTGACTGTGTATAGATGATACTGTTATGCAAGGAAGAGAAGGGCTGGGGTGGAGGGTATTGGGTGCTTATGAGTGAATGATATTTTGACTCAGCCCGGCGGGATTTCTCCCCATCTCTTTTTCTGCAAGAGGGGAAGGAGAGGGGGGGGGGACCGCCGACTAAGTGAAGTGGTCTTGCTGTGGATGTACTGTGTTTTGCTGCATTTCATTTGACCCTGGGCAGTGGGATACACGTATGACCCGGCATCCATGAGGAGCTAAGATGAAAGGGGAAGGAAAGTGTGGTGGACGGGAGTGGAATGGGCGGGAGTAGATACGTGCGTCTGACTTGGCTACCTCCCTTATAAAGGGGAAAACTCTTGGTATATAGAATATAGATTATTATGATTATCATCATCATCATCATCATCATCATCATCATCATCATCATCATCATCATCATCATCATCATCATCATCATCATCATCATCATCATCATCATCATCATCATTATTACTGTTATTATTATTATTATTATTATTATTATTATTATTATTATCATTATTATTTATTTTCGTTATTATCAATAATGTTATCATTAATATTGCTTTTATCATCATTATCATAATTTCTATTTGTTGTTTTTTTAAAGAACAGCGCGACTGCAGCTGGGATGGAAGAAATATTTTGATTGGCCCTTTCCAGCCCCAAAGACAATGTTGATATTTCTAGGGATTTCATCCTGGTTGCACCAGAAGATTTCACCCAGAAGACAGAAACATCTCGTCACTTAAGGGATCAGGGATACAACCGTCTTCTGAATGTGTTGGCTCCAGCGAAGCATGGCAAACCATCTTCAGTAGAAAAATAAATAGATAAAACATCTACAAAAATGTGGCAAGGGAAGACAACCAACGAGAGCAGAAAAGAAACATGATGAAAGGTCGTGTTGGTAGCCAGATTTTGAACCAACAATGTAGTGGAGGACTTGTTCTAGATACAAGAGCGGAAGACAGATGGACACGCGAATATCAAATACAGATGTCTTGGTCGTACAAAGAAGAGGTGAAGAGGGAAAAAGCAATGAAAAGTACATAGAAAGAGAGAGGGATGGGGGTTGCACATTGCACATAGACTGATATGCTTATGTACAATGATTAACAAATATTCGCATACAGTGAGATAGAGAACACCAAGCAATATTTTTTTGAGCAGATGTTTGACTCAAGTACCACGGTCTGTCCAAGGTCAATCCCACATCTGTACGAGCTCGTTCAGTTTCCTCGCAAACTCGTACAGCAACATCAGCAAAAGGCATTTGAAAGATCTTGGAGTGACACGAACCCTCAGTCACCTGAATGAGAACCAGGAGCTCATCAGACGATGAAGTAGTATTTCGAAAGTACTGATACCCTCCCTTTCTCTTCAGGAGCTATTGATGACTGAGAAGACGACCTCCACCCAGCCGAACAGAGTCTTTGCCAAGGTATTTATAAGGGATTCTCCCCAGCTGTAGCTCAGCTTCGGTTAATACAGCTCCTCCTCCTCCCCAAGTACGGAAAGAAACACGGTATTAGAAGAAGTTGTCTTTATTAAAAGAAGAATAAAAAGCCATGCCCGTTTGTACGGTGATCTGCCCCATACCCACGGGCACCGACCAAGACGAAGGGTTGAAGGGACTCGGACTGTCCACAGGGCGCCTCACCACTCCTCCTCGGATTCTTGACTGAGAAGAGGAGGGCGACTGAGCCCAAAGACCTCCGAGGTCCCGCAAGGAGAGAAATAAAGGTTTCTTCACATTCTACGGTCGGTGATCCGTGCTGGCGAAAATGTCGTCGTTGTCAGTGTGAATCTTAGTTGGTCTTGGCCAGGGTGTAGGCCATGGGGTAGGACAGTGGGCTCATGATGGGGTTGACGAAGGGGATGTTGGTGGCGGGGATGGTGGCAGGGATGGTGGCGGGGATGCCAGCGGGGACGGTGTAGGTGAGGGGAAGGGCCTTCTCTCCCTCAGCATCGACGAAGGGGATGATTCCGAAGGGAGTGTTGTCAATGGCGAGGGGCTTGACCTCGGCGGACTTGAGGGTGACCAGTGGGGAGATTCCTGTGTGGATGAGAACCTGGGGGTCAGCCTCACGCTTGGCACGGGTGGCCTCGCCCTCGACTGGGACGGCCTCCTCGGTCTTGGCAACGGTGGCGATGGGGTTGAGACCGTAGGGCCAGGCGTTGTACATGAGTGGGGAGCCGGCAGTCAAGGGCATTCCGGTGTAGGTCAAGGGCATTCCGGTGTATCCCAGTCCTGTGAAGGGGACTCCGGCAGCAGTGGGGATGGTGTAGGTGATGGGCTTCTGGTCCTCTGCCTTGACGGACACGATGGGGTGGACCATCGGGTGTGTGAAGGCGGTGCCGGGGTGGAGGAGGAGCTGAGGATCAGCCTCAGGCTCGGCCTCGGCGGCCACGAGGGCGGCAAGAGCGAAGAGAACCTGTTGGAAGACGAGAACGATAAACCAAACGTTAGTTCAAAGAAGAGGAGGAGAGGAACGAGAAGGCAAATATGAAAACCAGGATTCTATATATCGAAAAGACAAAATTAAAAGTACTGTGTCAGCGCAGTTGTGACAGCTGAGGTCAAGTAGCACTAAGTCTTAAGGAAGACCTAATGCACTCCCTACACATATCAACCGTTCGATTCTATAGACAGTAAGGTTCTCCTCGTCGGGTACTCACCAGGACCTTCATGCTGTCGGACTCGTCAGGAGGACGGAGGATGCGCCGAGTTCCAAGTCTGACCCGCTTATATACGCGGCTCGAGCCGCCTCGCTTTGTCGCCCCGCCCACAAGTCTCGCTCACGTCGTCGGGACCCTCGGCCAATCGCGTCGTTCCTATCGTAGTTTCCGGGGATGGGGGAGTCTTGAGTGAAGAGGGGACAACAAACCAGATTGTTACGTATATACTGACGACCTAGCTGCTCTTAGCATCGGGATGAAAAGTGACTCGATAAAGAAACTGAAAAAAGTATTGCTAAAAAGAGACAGGCTTATAAGAAATATAAGTGCTCGGGTGCATCTAATGACTATGAAAATTATGTATCAATACAGAGAGATTTAAAAAAGACAATAAGAAAAAGAAAACGACAATACGAAATGAACATCGCTGATAAATCCAAAGAGAATCCCAAAGAATTCTATAGTTACAATAGAGATAAAAAGGTTGTTAGGAATCACATTGGCCCACTATTATCTGCTGACGGTCAACTTGAATATTCAAATGAAGGAATGTGTAATATCTTAAACAATTATTTTAGCTCGGTATTCGTAAACGAAACACCTCAAAGTGAGCTCCAAACTGAAACCTGTGAAAAGTCTAGGGTAAACTTATTCACTACGGTAAATATAACAAAAGAAAAAATTAAAAGGTGTATAGATAAACTCAAAGTTAATAAAACACCAGGGCCTGACGGTTGGCATCCAAGAATCTTAAAGGAAATGAAAAATGAGATTGTTGTTCCATTAGAAATTATTTTCAAGTAATCCATCATATCCGGAGATGTCCCAAGAGAATGGAAGCTAGCTAACGTTACTCCAATATTCAAAAAAGGTGACAAAAAGAAACCAAATAACTATAGGCCTATAAGTTTGACTTCAATAGTAGGAAAAATAATGGAAACTATCATCAGAGATGCTATCGAACATCATTTAGAAAGTAACCGTTTGATAAATAATAGCCAGCATGGTTTCAGACGGAAACGTTCTTGCGTGACTAACTTACCCAAATTCTACAACACAGTTATCTCGAATTATGACAAAGGAAACAATATAGATTTAATATATCTAGACTTTGCAAAAGCTTTTGATACCGTCCCATACGAAAGACTACTTACTAAATTAGCTTTACACGGAATAAGTGGACTAGTAATTGGTTGAATAGTCGAAAATAGAGAGTTGTTTTAAATGGAAAAACTTCTAGATGGAAAAATGTTACAAGTGGAGTTCCTCAGGGTTCCGTTCTTGGGCCACTTCTATTCATAGTATATATAAATGATATAGACCATGGAGTAAAATCTACTGTTTCCAAATTTGCTGATGATACAAAACTGTACGGAATGGCAAATGATCACTTTAACCAATTAGATATTCAAGAAGATTTAGATAAATTACAGCAATGGTCTGAAAAGTGGCTAATGAAATTTAACACAAGTAAATGCAAGGTAATGCACATAGGTAAAAATAACAGTAAGTACGATTATAAGTTATTTGGAAATTCGTTAACAAAAGTGGATAGTGAAAAAGATCTCGGCGTAATTATCAGTAACGACCTCAAATCATACAAGCAGTGTATTTCAGCCTCTGAGAAAGCAAATAAGATTCAAGGACTGATTTCAAAAGTCCATCACTCATTAACAAGCTATATAAATCGTTAGTTCGTCCACATTTGGAATATGCTGTTTCCGTATGGTCACCGAATCTCATTAAAGACATTGACAGACTGGAAAAAGTACAACGGCGAGCCACAAAACTGATTCCAAATATCAAAAATAAATCTTACGAAAATCGACTAAAACATATGAATCTGTTTTCCCTAAAAAAGAGTAGACTCAGAGGTGACTTGATACAGGTCTTTAAGATTTTAAAGGGAATTGACAACATCAAAAGTGACAAAATTTTCACATTGAATGAGAATCAGACAAGAAACAATAGTCTCAAACTGTCCGGAAATAGATGCAATTTGGAAGTAGGTAGAAACAACTTTGCCAACCGTGTAATTAATGAATGGAATAAACTTCCTGCACAGGTAGTGCAATGTAGTTCAGTTCGAAGCTTTAAGAATCATTTAGATAAACACCTGTGCAAGATGCTGTAATGATTATAATTTATCTTATATTATTTGTTTTTGTTTTGTTATCATTTGTCTGTTTGATTTTCATTTATTATTAGTTACATGTCAATTTATTATTATTTACTATTTACCTGTTTGTTCATTATCTAACTATACCTATGCATTTATTTATGCATTTTATTTGTTATTTACATTATTATAGTTTTTATTTATTATTTTACTATTATTATGATTTTTTCGCATCCGACCTAGATATGGACCAAAAGGTATCCTGTCGGCATGCTCCGCCCTTGTAATCCTTTGAAATGTGATTTCTGTGATAATAATGTTGTCTGTTAGTACTCCTTAAGGTAATGACGAGCGGAAGAGAGACGTTGACTGTAGCACTTTTGTCGAGAAGGAAAAATGCAGACCAAAAACTCCACACAGACAAGATAGCTATCTAGGGAAAAGAATGTTATCTTCTTACTTATGCTTTCTCCGATATACCTCAGGTTTCCATAACGCGAGAGCCAGACGATTTTATTTGGAGAGGTACCTCTCCGTCACCCACAAGACGAAGCCTACTTCGACCGAGTTTCCTCTTGCATTATCGTAGTTGGCTCCTTTATCTCTTTTGTCCTCCGTCAGGCGCCTTCATTCGGTGTAGGAAACCCTTTACGTAGTCGTACGGCAGGACGATTCCTGAAAACATATTCATTATTTGTCATGCAGTACAACTGTTATGGCCGACAACTTCCTCCTTGCACATAAACAAACAATGGTTCAGTCGGTGGGTAGAGCGGTTGGCTGATGAACAGAAAGTCCCCGGTTCGAGTCCCGCCCGGCTTCAACCGAGTTTCCAGATGCCCACCGGACGCATGCAATCACCCATGTGTCGTTCTCACTCACTCGATCTTCCCCTGTGGTTCTTTGGCTGATTGCCGAAGTGCAGTCATCTTTATTGCCCCTGCGGTAGTGTCACTTTATACAAATGTACCAGTCTCCACTCATATGCGAAGACCCATCTCCATCTCAGATGCTAAGAGCGACATCGGATCCAGAATAGAAAAAATAGAAAACAGAGAAGAAATTACATTACCAGTAAATTACTGTCGCCTTATGTCACCCATGGAGGAAAACACCCTCCTCTCCCGAACCTCATCATCATCACCAACAGAGACCCGGCAGGTAAGTGTCTCAAAGGACTGAAGGTGATTAAAGAAAATGTAGAAAAGTGGGAGGTGAGTCAGTTGTTGTTGTTTACTGGCGACAATGCGCTTGTGGCAGGGTCAGAGAAGGGATTAAAAGAGTAAGTGACGAATTTTGGGAAGGTATGCAATAGGAGAAAGTTAAAGGTAAATGTGGGTAAAAGGAAGGTGATGAGACGTACAAGGGTAGAGAATGACAGTGAGTTGAAAGTAAGTCTAAAAGGATAGAGATTGGAGGAAGTGGATAGTTTTAGGTATTTGGGGTCGCATGTGGCAGGAGATGGAGCAGTGGGGGTAGAAGTAAACTGTAGTCTGAGAGAAGCAAAAATGAATAAATAAATAAATGAAATAAAATAAAAAAATAAATAAAATAAATAAATAAATAAAATAACTAATAATAATAGTAATATTATTATTATGATCACTATTTCTATATTATTATCGTTATTATTCTCGAAGACAGGAACACCTCGTCACCTAAGGGAATAGGGATGCCACCGTCTTCTGAATGCGATGGCTGCAGCGAAATATGGCAAATCATCTCAAGTAAAAGACTAAATGGACCAAACATCGGGGAAAAAGATGTAGCAAAGGGAGACGACCAAAGAAAGCAGAAAAGAAACATGATGAAAGATCGAGGTGGTTGCCGGCTTTTGAACCAATGATGTAGTTGAGGACACGTTCCAGATACATGAGCAGAAGACAGACAAACACGTAAATACTATGTACAGATGTATGGTCATACAACATAGAGAGGAAGAGTGGAAGAGGAATGAAAAATACATAGAAATAGAGGTATGGGGGAAATTGCCATTGATATATGTATGTATGTGCAATAATTAAGAAGTATTCGCAAACAGTGAGGTAGTGAATACCAAGCATATGTTTGACCCAAGGTTGATCCCACATATGTACCAGCTCGTTCAGTTTCATGGCAAACTCGTACAAGACCGTCAGCAAAAGGCATTTGAAAGTTCTTGGTGTGACACGAACATTCAGCCATCTAGATGAGAACCAGGAGCTCATTCGACGATGAAGTAATACTTCGAAGGAGGTACTGATACCCTCCTTTTCTCCATAGGAGCTATTGATTATTGACAAGACGACCTACATTCAGCCGAACAGGGAATCTTGAACAAGATATCCAAAAGTTGTCCTTCCCAGCAGTGGCTCTCCTTCGCCTAATCCTTCCCCTATCTCCCAAAGTACGGAAAGAAACACGGTAATAGAGGAAGTTGTCTTTATTAAAAGAAGAATAAGGAGGTATGCCCGTTTGTACGGTGATCTGCCCCATACCCACGGGCACCGACCAAGACGAAGGGTTGACGGGACTCGAACTGTCCAAAGGGCGCCTCACCACTCCTCCTCGGATCCTTGACTGAGAAGAGGAGGGCGACTGAGCCCGAAGACCTCCGAGGTCCCGCAAGGAGAGAAATAAAGGTTTCTTCACATTCTACGGTCGGTGATCCTTGCTGGCGAATTTGTCATCGTCATTGGCAGTTGGAATCCTAGTTGGTCTTGGCCAGGGTGTAGGCCATGGGGTAGGACAGTGGGCTCATGATGGGGTTGACGAAGGGGATGTTGGTGGCGGGGATGGTGGCAGAGATGCCAGCGGGGATGCCAGCGGGGACGGTGTAGGTGAGGGGAAGGGCCTTCTCTCCCTCAGCATCGACGAAGGGGATGATTCCGAAGGGAGTGTTGTCAATGGCGAGGGGCTTGACCTCGGCGGACTTGAGGGTGACCAGTGGGGAGATTCCTGTGTGGATGAGAACCTGGGGGTCAGCCTCACGCTTGGCACGGGTGGCCTCGCCCTCGACTGGGACGGCCTCCTCGGTCTTGGCAACGGTGGCGGTGATGGGGTTGAGACCGTAGGGCCAGGCGTTGTACATGAGTGGGGAGCCGGCAGTCAAGGGCATTCCGGTGTAGGTCAAGGGCATTCCGGTGTATCCCAGTCCTGTGAAGGGGACTCCGGCAGCAGTGGGGATGGTGTAGGTGATGGGCTTCTGGTCCTCTGCCTTGACGGACACGATGGGGTGGACCATCGGGTGTGTGAAGGCGGTGCCGGGGTGGAGGAGGAGCTGAGGATCAGCCTCGGCGGCCACGAGGGCGGCAAGAGCGAAGAGAACCTGTTGGAGGATGAGAAAGATGAATCATACGTTAGTTCAAAGAAGAGGAGGAGAGGAACGAGAAGGCAAATATGAAAACCATGATTGAATATATCGAAAACAAGACAAAGTTAAAGATACTGTATCAGCGCAGTTGTGATAGCTGAGGGTCTTAAGGAAGACCCAGTGCACTCCCTACACCTGTCAACCGTTCGACTCCAAAGGCAAGACAAGGTTCTTCTCGTCGGGTACTCACCAGGACCTTCATGCTGTCGGACTCGTCAGGAGGACGGAGGATGCACAGAGTTCCAAGTCTGACCCGCTTATATACGCGGCTCGAGCCGCGTCGCTTTGGCGCCCCGCCCACAGGTGTCGTTCTCGTCGCCGGGAACCTCGGCCAATCACGTGGTTGCTCTTGTAGTTGCCCGGGAGGTGGGAGATTCAATCAAGAGGGGACAGCAAACCAGATTGTTACGTAAGTACTGTCGACCTGGCTGCTCTCAGCATCGGGACGAAATGGGATCTCTGTGGTAATGACGAGTGAAAGAGAAACATTGAGCATGGTACTTCCATCGAGAAGGAACGATGCCAACCAAAATCACAACATACAAGATAGAGTTCGAGGGAAAAACAGTTTATTTTGTCAATGATGTTTCCCCAGCTGTGGCTCGGGCATCCATTGAGGCTAGCGCTAGACAATTTTATTGGGGGAGGTACCTCTCCGTCGGCCACAAGACGAAGCCTACTTCGACCGAATTTCCTCATGCATCGTCTTGGTCGTTTCTTTTATATGTTTTGTCCTTCTCCAGGCGACTTCATTCGGTGGAGGGGAACCCCTTCCCGTAGTCGAACGGCAGGACGATTCCAGGAAACATATGCATCCTATGTCATGTAGTGCTACTGCTCTGACGACTGATAAAGCACACAAAATCATTACATTTCTGCCTAAAAGAAAGCAAAGAGGATGTTATGACCGACAACACACTCCTTGCTCTTGGAACAGTCGATGGCTCAGTCGGTCGGTAGAACGTTGGGCTGCTAAACAAAAAGTCGCCAGTTCGAATCCCGATTGGCTCCAACCGAGATTCCAGGTGCCCACCGGACGCTTGGAATCATCCACGTGGTACTCTCACGCACTGGATCTTCCCCTGTGGCCTCGTACCTGCCTGCCGAAGTGCCGTTGTCTTCATGGCCTCTTGCAGTAGTGGCACTTTATACAAATGCACCCGTCTCCACTCAGAGGTGAAGGCTTATCTTAATTTTAGATTTCAAGAGGAACATCGGTCAATATGCAATACACACACACACACACACACACACACACACACACACACACACACACACACACACACACACACACATATATATATATATATATATATATATATATATATATATATGTATATATAATAAAGAAAGAAGAGAAGACATTAGTAAATCATTGTCGCACCGTCATGTCACCCTTGGAGGAAAACACTCTCCTCTCCCTCTCATCATCATAAACAGCAGAGGCCCGACGGCAGGTGTCTCACAGGACAACCAATCAAATGCAGAAGCAGTCCGTTAGTCGTCCGTCCCCGACTGCAGGATGATGCCGTTCCCACGCGGACCCAGAATCTTGCTAAAAGGACGCGACTTGACCTGATGTCTGTGCGTCCCAGGTCGAACAATATGTGGGCCATCTCAGTCTCCGGGTCCTGGGATGTGACATGCGCGCTTATGTTTCGGACCCGTCTTGGGCCTCCGGATTCTGAGGTCTGTCAGTTTCCCGACCGAATCCCCGTCAGGGTATTCTCCT
>NC_134816.1:40440384-40442884 GCF_046742065.1 Oratosquilla oratoria
GTGTATCCCAGTCCTGTGAAGGGGACTCCGGCAGCAGTGGGGATGGTGTAGGTGATGGGCTTCTGGTCCTCTGCCTTGACGGACACGATGGGGTGGACCATCGGGTGTGTGAAGGCGGTGCCGGGGTGGAGGAGGAGCTGAGGATCAGCCTCAGGCTCGGCCTCGGCGGCCACGAGGGCGGCAAGAGCGAAGAGAACCTGTTGGGGACGAAAAGGAAGAATCGAACTTTAGACCTCGCGTGTGGAAGAAGAGGACGAGGTTAACACGAAGAAGAAGAAAACAGTAAGAAATGAAAGGAAAACGAAAATGCAAATAAACTCAAGGTTGCTACGCTAATGTAGTAAATCTTGTTGTCGTGAGGCAGAAAACAGATATAAGACTCCTACAACAGACTCTACGAACAGAAACTTAAACCCCAAAGACAGATGTCCATTCCCTCCCTCCCCAGGAGCCTGGGAGACCTCGACTCTTGCGAGACACTCACCAGAACCTTCATGTCGTCAACTTCGGGAGATCGACGGAGGATGCGAAGACTTCGACGTGTGCGCCTTATATATCCACCTCTTCGGGAGTCTTCTTTTTACTCTTCCGGCAGAAGGCGCGCATGCGCTCTGGATCCAGGCTAATCACGTGATCTCTGCGTAGTTACAGGAGGTGAGTAACCGGAATTTATGTAAGTGAGGTTGAGCTTAATGCACAGTGGTGGAACAAGTGCAGGATTTGTGTTTGTGTCTGTACTCATCAATACTAATTTCACAAGGCCATACACACACACACACACACACACACACACACACACACACACACACACACACACACACACACACACACAAACACACACACACACATATATATATATATATATATATTTTTTTTTTTTACTTGTGCAGAAGTATTAACAAAACAAAACAGTCTTTCACATTACTTTCGTTCGATGTTTAAATTGGATAGATTTAGGTTTAAGAAGGAAATAGGCAAAAACTGGTTTACCAATAGAGTGGTCAACGAATGGAATAGACTTAATAACGATGTAGTTAGTGAGCGCTGAAACTATCGGTTGTTTTAAGAGAAGGTTAGACAACACTATGGATGGGGATGGCAGGTGGTCATGGACATGAAACTGCCTAATGTAGGCCTTATGGTCTCTTGCAGTCTCCTTCATATTTATGTTCTTATGTTCTCAAGGCCCCACTTGGTGAACATTCCGTTATGCGCTATGATATGGACCAAACCAGAAGCCGCACTATATTATAGAATAAACTCTTTTCATATTTTCTAGAGAAGGGGAGTTAAGCTTACGTTATGTTTCTAAATTAGAGCACTAGATGGTGCTGTATTCTTGTTGGAGGCATGAATTAACCGTATAGTGAAATATAGCCCTTTTTCTTGTACAATTTTACTTTTTTTTTTCTTACTATCACTTAATGGAGAGACTGTGTCCAAGGGCTAAATCTCGGTTATTGAAGAGGCTGTTCTACCCTGGGGTCCTCAATTTACACAAAAAAAAAAAAAATAAAAAAAAAAAAAAATATATATATATATATATATATATATATATATATATTTATATATGTATGTATGTATATATATATATAATATATATATAATATACATATATATATAATATATAATATATATATAAATATATTGTGGAGTTACAGACTTGGGATACTATTATTTAGAGAGGCGCAAGGAAAGATAAACCCTCTTCGGTTTTTCTTGAATTATTGAAGCGAAGAGGTATTTACAGAATGGAGATGTAATCCCTCATGGGGAAAGTCCCTAGATGCTCCATCTTAGGGAGAATTCCCTAGGTACTCCCTCTAAGGAGACTCTCCCTTTTTGCTGCGGCCGTTAGGTGATTTTATTCACTCATATGCGTATCTTTATTCATTATCTATATCTATTTATGAATTTGTTCATTTGTTTGTTCATCTAGTCATATTCATCTATTTGCTCATTCATCTATTTTTGTTTATCTGTTCATCTGTTTGTTTATTTGTTTATCTATTTTATTTGTTTCTTTATCTATTTGTTTATTTATTTCTATCTATTTATTTTCTATTTATTCATCTATTTGTTTGTCTATTTTTATTTATCTATTTACTAATTTGTTTGTTTATCAATTTTTGTTTATTTGTTAAAGTATTAATTCATTTATATATTTATTTCTATTCATTCACTTGTTTATTTCTAATCCATGTCTATTAATTTTTGCTTATTTGTTAGTGTTTTTTTTTATTTAACTATCTATTTATGGTTATTCATTTGTTTATTTCTGAGCCAACATGTCTATTAATTTTTGTTTATTTGTTAAAGTATTTACTTATTTATTTATTTATTCATATCTTTTCATTTGTTTATTTTTGAACAACATATCTTTTGCTCTTTAGGAACACCGCTCTATATGACCGGTTCTCGATCTTCGAGTATTACGTAACCGGTTACCCAGCAGGCCCCGTTCACACTCCGTCCCCGTCACCGATCCTCAAGACCATCT
>NC_134816.1:40447884-40467884 GCF_046742065.1 Oratosquilla oratoria
CCTCGGCAGCTTCCTCTTCGGCAGGAGCGGCGGCGGCGGCGGGCTCCTCTGCGGCCTTGGCCGGGGTCAGGAAGGGGTTGTTGAAGTAGGGGTTGTAGTAGTAGGGGTTGTTGTTGTTGTAGTAAGGGAAAGCGTTGTAGCCGCCCCAGGGGAGGCCAGCAGCGTGGGGCAGGGCGCCGTAGTGGGGGAATCCTCCGGAGTAAGCGGACGGAACGGTGTACTCGTAGGTGAGGGGCTCCGCTTGCTCCGACTTGACGGAGACGATGGGGCTCACGGGGTATCCGGAGTGGAGGAGGAGCTGAGGGTCGGCCGCAGGCTTGGCCTCGCAGGCCGCCATGGCGCCAAGAACCAAGAGAACCTGAAGGAGACATAAGAAAAATGGAGGAGGCTGCAAGAGACCATAAGGCCTACATTAGGCAGTTTCATGTCCATTTCCGCCTATCATCCCTAATCATAGAGTTAGGTGACCTCAAAACAACCCATTGTTTTAGTGCTCACTAACTACATGGTTTCTTAGTCAATTCCATTCGTCAACCACTCTATTGGTAAACCAGTTTTTGCTAGTTTCCTTCTTAAATCTAAATTTGTCCAGTTTAAATCCATTACTGAGAGCCCTGCCCTGCTGTCTTAATATGATGGCCTTGTCTACATCATTTTTGTTAAAGCCCTTGACCCATTTGAATATCTCTATTAGATCTCCCCCCGCACTTTGCCATTTTAGTGTAAGTCAAGGTGCCTTACCCTGTCATCGTAAGGTAAGTTTCTAAGCCCATGTATTATTTTTGTTATTCTCCTCTGTACTGATTCTAGTGAACTAATATTCTATGGGACTGAGGCCAAGACTATACCGCATAGTCAAGGATGGGTCTAGCTATCGACAGATAGATTTTAATGATTATCTCTGCCTTAGGCAGCCACACTTTAGGCTCTCGTTATCATTTACTTCTGATAGAACAGGAAGACTAAAATCAACACACGACGGACACAAAACAACAGACTTTCCCTTTAAGAACCTTCACTATTGATTAAAACACAACAATAACATAGTAGTATCAAACTAACACGAAAAACAACAAAAAGGTATACTTAGAGAAACCATCTCTCCGGGACCAAACATCGAAGTTTTCGTTCTTGTGGAGACTTCGAGTACTTACCAGAACCTTCATGTTGTCTGACTTCGGGAAGTGACACACAATGCAAGATCGGTGAGACATCTCCTTTTATATGTGGTGCTTGGCCTTTCCCTTCCCCCCCAGGTCCCTTCCCCCTGCAGCCCAAGTCCCCCCCCAAACCCTCTCCCTTCCCTCCCCCCCCAAGTCCCATATGGAACGACCTTGTCCCGGCCGGCAAGTGATTCCGGATTCCTTTCTTGAAGGTCTTTTTTCGTCTTGCAGGTAATCCGGCAGATGTGGTCGCGAATACGCGATGAATTCCCTGGCGTACTGGGTGGTACTTGTCCTTCGTATGAGCCTGCCGTTAGGCTATTTCATTCAGTCACATGTGGCCCCTTTCTGGTAACGATAAGATTTTTTTCTTTTTTTTTTTTGCCAATGTCCTTTCTGATTTTTAGCTTAGTCCTGTGGACACAGCCAAAATATAAAAATATACTCTTTTCACTTACAAAAAAAAAAAAAATAAATAAATAAACAAATAAAATAAATAAATAAATAAATAAATAAAAAAAATATATAAAAAAAATCTCAAATGCTCAGAAGGACATCAATTACCAAAACTGTTGGGGTGGGAGGGGAGACTATTCCTGTAGGCTCCCTCAACACCCCATTTCTTTCATAGGACCCCCAGGACATGCAACCTGGCCCCCCGTCCCCCCAGGGGTGTGTGACAGCCCCCCTGGGGTTGTCATACCTTCTGTACATTGTAGTCCTTTTCCCTTCTATCCTGGTTGACGCCAACCTATTCTATTAAGAGAGAAAGGGAGTAGGAAGAGAACAAGATAGAAAAGGAGAAAAGAAGGATAAAGAGTAAATGAAGAGAGTATCTAGGATAGAGCATGTAGGAACGAGGTCACCTTAAATATATAGGAACTGGGTCACCTTAAAAAGATATTACACATGTATATATATATATATATATATATATATATATATATATATATATATATATAGATATAGACATATATATATATATATATATATATATATATATATATATATATATATATATATATGTATATATGCAACACAATACACTAGAACACGTAAATGTAAGAAGAGTTCGGAGAAAACCACTCAGGAAATATGACACTATGATCCGAACGTTTTCGTCTATTCAGACATCTTCAGGGAATATCTGAAGATGTCTAAAGGGACGAAAACGTTTGGATCATAGTGTATATTTCCCGAGCGGATTTCTGCAAAATTTATATATATATATATATATATATATATATATATATATATATATATATATACACACATATATATATATTCAAACTTAGAACCCACTGTCGGTGGAAAAAGATAAAAAGTGAGATGATTGTTCCTGTATATTTCGACCACTCTCTGTGGTCCTCTTCAGCAGAATGATTACAAAGGTATAGTACAAGAATATATACATAGTAATGAGGTACATGAAGGGGGACATGGGAAGACACAGGGTTCTAAGTTTAAATTTTACCAATGTGTTACGACATTAGTACAATCTAATATATATATATACATACATACACACACACATATATATATATATATATATATACATATATATATATATATACATACATACATACATATATATATATACATACACACACAAACCAGGTGAACCTTTTGCAAGATATGATCTACTTTTTCCACAGTTACCCTAATGCGATCTACCAGTCAAATACAGGAGCACTCTGCCTTTATAAATAATTGTATTTTATTCAGACATCTCCATCACTATGAATATAATGTATTCCCAGAAAAATAGAAATAAGTTAATTCAAGCAGTGTAACTGTACCTTTAGACAAAATAATATGATAAAGAATACTGCCAATGTCACTGAACTAATAACAATGTAGGAATTTTGTCCAATATAAAACCAAAGGATTTTATTCAGCTGAGGGCTAGCCCAAAGACGCCCAAGTAACTTCTGTCCATTTGTTGTCTTATGGCTCCTGCTGGCCTGCAACTAAAAGCTTCTTTTAGCCCAAGTGAAAATGCTCCAGCCTCGCGAGGCTTATTCGAAAAGCCCGAAATTTCTTTCCAAAGAACAAAAGATCGTTTTTCGTGATCGTTTTCCTTGTGGTTTGCCCAATTATATCATCTTATTATGAAGCCCAATCATAAAGCCCAAAAAATGTGCACATCAAGACTTCAATGTCTTTTTTCGCACCGAGTCTGTCCATTTACTAAGCCCATTCAAAAAAGCCCATAATCAATCTTCAGAGCCTATAAGGTCTTTGTAATGACCTTTTCACATCAACTTTGGCTCGTACGTCGGAAGCCTGTTGGAAAAAGCGTTTGATTTTCTCCTCGAGGACCGTATAGTCTCTTCTTCAATGACCTTTTGGCCCTTTTTCTTAGCCCGTTTGAAAAAGCCCATAAGTTCTTCAATGTCCATAAAGGTCTTGACAATGACGCGTCGGCTGCCCGGGCCATGGCGTCGTCTTGAAGGGACTTTGAGTCTTTGTCCGCAAGAGTTCGGGGGAGCGCCAGTCACTGCATGGCTTCCCAAGCCATTCTTCGAAGGGACCTTCTTCGGTGGCGTCTTATCCCCATGAGGGGCAGCTTTCTTCTGAGCCCAAAAATAAAAATCTTCTTCGCCCAACTTCCTTACTCTTCCGCGGGACATTAAGTCTTTGTCCGCAAGAGTTCGGGGAGCGCCAGTCACTGCATGGCTTGCCAAGCCATTCTTCGAAGGGACGTTCTTCGGTGGCGTCTTATCCCCATGAGGGGCAACTTTCTTCTGAGCCCAAAATAAAAATGTCTTCGCCCAACTTCCTTACTCTTCCGCGGGACATTAAGTCTTTGTCCGCAAGAGTTCGGGGAGCGCCAGTCACTGCATGGCTTCCCAAGCCATTCTTCGAAGGGACCTTCTTCGGTGGCGTCTTATCCCCATGAGACTTTCTTCTGAGCCCAAAAATAAAAATCTTCTTCCCCCAACTTCCTTCCTCTTCCGCGGGGCATGACCACTCCTGGGCACAAGCTTCCTCACGACACAGATTGATAGTGTAACAAAGAATGACAGTAGAATAGTAGTAGTTGTATAAGTATCATTATATATGTATGAATTATTATTATTATTATTATTATTATTATTATTATTATTATTATTATTATTATTATTATTATTATTATTATTATTATTATTATTATTATTATTATTATTATTATTATTATTATTATTATTATTATTATTATTATTATCATTATTATTACTATTATTATTATAATAATAATGATAATAATGATAATAATAATAATTAATGATAGTAATAGATCCCGATACGAGTTCCGATTCTGCTCTAAAGATCCAATTCCGATAAATGATTAATAAATTTATTTTGTTCATAAAGTATTCGTTTCTCGAACCAACTAGAGGGCCTGGAAATGGAGGCACTGGAATCGGAACTCGTATCGGAATCGGAAGTTTAGAGCAGTATCGGAACTCGTATCGGAATCGGGAGTTGAGAGCAATATCGGGACTCGTATCGGAATCGGAAGTTTTGAACATTATCGGGACTCGTATCGGAATCGGAAGTTCAAAGCAGTTTCGGGACTCGTATTGGAATCGGAAGTTTAGAGGAGTATCGGAACTCTTATCGAAATTGAAAAAAAAAAAAAAAAAAAAAATGTATCGTCCCATCAGCAAACAAAACAAACAACTGATAGGGAAGTATGTTTGCATATGATTAACACGGACTTCTGGCTTTGTTTAGTGTTGGGAATGGGAGTTTGAGACGTCTATAAGGAAGGGTTACATAAAGGGGCGATTGCATGTAGGAGCGAAGCTTTGAAGGATCTGCAGAACAGAGGGAGGCGTCAAGAGGGAAAGGATTCCTTTTTAGGAACAGAAGTAAAGTAAAAAAGGGAACTACGCGGGTCTTGTCACACTTCAAGAAGTGACATTAGTATAGGACGCGGACACAGGCAAAAAGGAGACAATGCTTTCATGGAATGGGTTCAGTGATGGATCGGTTTAATGTCGTTACGGTGCCCCTTACAGAGGACTTTGTATCGTGGAGTTTAATAAAATGTGACCTTGGTCCAACTCGCTGGGGGCGTGGTACGAACTACCGTCACCTCGACCTCCGCTGCAAGTAGCGACGCTCTAACCCGCTCGGCCATGGAATCGAATGAAAAAAAAAAAAGTGAATACATTATAGGGTTTCAAATACAGAAAGTGATTTTACAAAACCTAGAATAGCATGGAGATTTTTCTTTTCTTTTTTAAAGGAAAGGAAAGATACGTTGTTTGGTTTCTTCCGCTTTGATCTATTCATGTGAGAAGTTAATGGTCCTAGTACGATTCTAGAAACTTTAAATTTGGAGAGGAAAGTATCATTACGATGTTACATTATGCGGCTGTGACGGATGAGGACATAATGTTTTCAAGTTCAAATATCTCCATAAACTCACCTGGCGATTGGCGCCAGAGGTTTCTATGACGATCTCCTTCTCCCCCCTGGCTAAGATATCATAACTTTTGGAGTCAAATGAACTCACAAGGGAGACTTTGCTACAGAGCTGCTGGGCGCGTTACCGCCGGGCAGGTAATGCGTTACCGAAAAATCTGAGGGTACATTTCCATCAATGCGTTACAGATTTTAATTTCCTTAGAGTGGTCCGCGTTACTACGTATATATGTATACATGTATAGGAAAATTAAAATCGGTAACGCATTGACGGGAATACACCTCCAGATTTTTCCAGTAACGCACTACCTGTCCGGTGGTAACGCACTACCCTCCAGCGGTAGCGCGCCCAGCTCTATTTTGTTAGAGCCATCAGCAAGTCATAACAGCAGTATCGGACAGTGTAACGCAGATGTAGGTCGCAAGGTCTTCAGGTATTTTCTCTAAAAAAAGTTCTCATTGTCTCTCTTCAGGTGTAAAAATCACATCACTAGGCACTAAAGTGGGCCCTACACCATCAATAATATTGCGCAATATTCCGTATTGTACAATAATATTGACCACCTTGCCGACACCATCCAGAGATCACAATCTCCTGCCCCAACCATCACGAACCATCCCTGCACCATCAGTAATATTGTGCAATACGGAATATTGCGCAATAGTATTGATCGTCTAGAGTCCGCTTAAGACAGCAGACGTAATGAAAGAAATAGGAATGCGTATATATGAATCTGCTCACAATGGAGAACCTCATCTAGGACGAGACAAAAGACTTAAACAACACAAAATGAATAAATAGATAAACAAATAAAACATAAATAGAATAAAGCAAATAAATGGATAAACCAATATATATATATATATATATATATATATATATATATATATATATATATATATATATGCGTGTGTGTGCGTGTGTGTGCGTGTGTGTGTGTGTGTGTGTGTGTGTGTGTGTGTGTGTGTGTGTGTGTGTGTGTGTGTGTGTGTGTGTGTGTGCGTGCGTGTGTGTGTGTTTATGTGTGTGTGTGTGCGTGCGCGCGTGTGTGTGTGTATGTGTGCGCGTGTTAACTGAAAGGTTTTCAAGAGGACTTCCTGTTGCTCTCATTGTGTTATTTCTCCGTTTGTAAAATTCTGGAATTACTTCTTCATTACCAATACTGTCAAGGCCTGGTGCCAATAGAAAATATTGTATATTCTACTACATTTCTCATGAATTACATTAACTTGTAAAAACTACTAAATTGTTCCTTTTATCAGCTTCATCCTTATGTAACACCCTCTTCTGATGGTATATTACTTATACTAAGTTTATTTCGAAAACAACTTACGGTGGTATTCTTAAAAAATATTTCTTTATATAAATCATATATACATCCTTGGAAGGGAAAGTTTTTTTCTTAAGAACACCACCGTGAGAATCTTACGGTGTTATTCATAAAAAAAAAAAATACAAATATCTTTCTTTATATAAATCCTTGGAAGGGAAAGAATTTTTTTAAGAATACCACTGATAATCATTTTCACTGTCTTTGCCGAAGCCTTCGCCTCCATGACATTCTTGGACAAGTTTCGCTTTACGTAAGAGTCTTCTCACGCCAATGTCTCAAGTCCTTCGTGATTTAATCATTGCTAAACCTTGACTTAAGCTTCTCTTATAGCGCGCACAAGCGTTAAATATGTAATTGGGAGGGTAAGGTTCTCGTTGTATGTGAAAACAGTTTTTGTTTTTGTTTTGATCTGTCCATGCACGGTATTAGGTTACCTTGAAGTCTCCTAAAGCATTGATATATAATTATTCATGCTAATGTGAGTTCCCAGTGACATTTAGCATTCGTTCATGGTCAAATAACTTTACTTCTTTTTTCAAAATTCATAGTCCTTTTTTTATGTCCATCTCAATAACATTCACCATCATTCTTTCGGGGTCCAACATTTTCATTTCTCTCCTAAAATTCAGTATTTTGATCGAAAAATTTCTTCAGTAGTTTGTTTCAGTATTCATTCCTATCTTCCATGTCCCTTTTTCTATGAATTTCTTCATGACATTGAACATCATGACCTCAGGGTCCAATAATTTTACTCCTCTCTCAAAATTAATATTCCTTTTCTCTGAAGACCTCTCCAGTAGCTCGTTTCTGTATCCATTCCTATCCCCCTCGAACTCTTTCCAGCGCTTGCGAACAAAATTGATGGTCTTCCGGAAGGACGGAATACGACGCAAAGCGACACAATGAATATGGAATCCCTTGCAAGGTCACTGGCGACCGGCGGAGTGCCCCCCCCCCCCAGGGAGGGTGAGAGGCGCCAGGCACCGCTTATAAAAGGGTGACACTCCTGTGGTCTCGCAGTGTGAGTCTCTCTACCCAGTCTGGCAACATGAAAGTCCTGGTGAGTAAATATCCATTGAATGTCCATATTTACCACATACACCTATATACTCTATGTATCTATATATCTAACTATATATATGTATGTATATATACTAATAGTATATACGGGCAGGAGATTTTCTCTTATACATACTTCATTGAAAGTTATAGCTAATTGTGCATTTATTATTTTCTTAAATGTATTTTCCATATGTCTTACTGGACTTATGTTCCTTTGAAAGGAGGTTTATGGCTTCATTGTAGGTGGTCAGGTTTGCTATATCTCAGTAAGTCCATAGTATGACAAATGGAAAATGCATTTAAGAAAATAATAAATGCACAATTAGCCATCACTTTCAATGGATATGAATATATATATATATACACATACATATACATATATATATACATACATATACATATGTATATGTGTATATATATATATATTTATGCACGTACACATGTATAAAAATATAACTGTAACCATGGTAAACAATAACGAGAGCCAAGATTGAGATCGCCCATGTCCTCTGCAGGTTCTCTTGGTTCTTGGCGCCATGGCGGCCTGCGAGGCCAAGCCTGCGGCCGACCCTCAGCTCCTCCTCCACCCCGGATACCCCGTCTCGCCCTTCGCTCCCCTCAGGTCCGAGGAAGTGGAGTCCCTCACTTACACCGTCCCGTCCGCTTACTCCGGAGGATTCCCCCACTACGGCGCCCTGCCCCACGCTGCTGGCCTCCCCTGGGGCGGCTACAACGCTTTCCCTTACTACAACAACAACAACCCCTACTACTACAACCCCTACTTCAACAACCCCTTCCTGACCCCGGCAAAGGCCGCAGAGGAGCCCGCCGCCGCCGCCGCCGCTCCTGCCGAAGAGGAAGCTGCCGAGGCACGCAAGAAGCGCGAGGCCGACCCACAGTTCTTCTTCAACCCTTACCTCCCCGTCAGCGCTGACGAAGACGCCGCCGCCGCTCCCCTCACCTACTCCTTCCCCGCCGTCGGGGGCGTCCACCCCTTCGCCTACGGCGGATTCGCCCATCCCGCAGCCTGGCCCTACTACGGCCACCCCTTCGGGTACCCCTTCGCCAGCAAGGCCGAGTGAGGATCTTCGGACGGGAAAGGGACCCAATCCCATCATGAAGGACGCGCGCAAGACACGGACTCGGATTTTCTTGAAGACCTGAAGAACCCAAAAAAACTCACGGAAACCTCGATGTTGTCCTTCCTTTAGCTGAAGGAGGACCAAGGAGGACTCAGAAGTTCTCTTGAAGTCTGGGCTCACCTTCTTCGACCTTCTTCAGCGACTTCTTCTGGAAGTACACTAGGGAAGGAAAAAAATCAAGGAAGCTTCTGTCTTTTTTCTCCAGTGGGAGGGGAAGAACTACGGAGGACTTCTTCTGAAGACCTCTGGGATCCCCTTCGACGACTACGTCGTGAGATAAAAATGATTCATTTCTCTTAATTCATCTGGAATAAACATCTTTACTTATTCTCCTGGAGTCTGCTTTTTACCAGTACGATTACTAAATTGTTTATTTTAGTGGCAATTTTTTAATTGCCTTTAAATATGCAGTACTTAAGTAAAGAACATAACATAAATATGAATACCACAACGGCTGACATTAGGGGTGCGGTAGGTCAGTGTCGCATATATGTGCTAGAACCTCATCAGTATGGTCGAGCTGATCAGATTGATTTCATATTTCATTTACAACCACAGCCATACCAACATACCACAAACTCCACATGCAGCACTTCACACCATACATACCAACATTATACCAAGCCGGACTGAGCCATCATGGTGATGTACAGAGGCCGTATCGTCCTCAGGGGGATAGGCCGGTCCTGCAGTGGACCATAGAGTCTGATTATTAGAAATATCGGACTATATTTCTCTGCTATTTTGAAACACGGTCTAATTGGAACGAGCGATAACTTCTTCGGATGAGCGATGACTAAAGGAAAACGCTAGATCTCCTCACAGTCCATCCAACAGTTCCCATAATATTTAGTACGACAGCAAAATAATTCGTCCGACAATGTGATCAAATACACAGTTTATGTCAGACACAACACTATAGAGTCGCGCGGCAGCCCAATGGATAGAGTGTCAAACTCATGAGCAGTTGGGAGTGAGTTCGATTCCTGTGGGCCACTGCGGGCGTTGTCCCGTTCGTTCCCGACAACCCTGGTTATGTGGGGAAGCGACCCAAACACCGGTCAAAAAACAAAAAAAACAAAAACAAAAAAAAAAACGGCTTGCCACGACTGACAGGTTTTACCTTACTACGGGATGGTGATTTTTTAAGGTGAGTCTCACACACTATACGCTAAATATTCTTAATCCATCGTCCTTGGATGGCTGTAGGATGCTCATGCACCCAAATGGTTCCATATCCATCCACTCACTACCATAGCGGATGATCATTCAGTACAGTAAGATCCCGCTAAGGTATCGATTTCCGTATCTTACAGAATTATGCAATTTGACCTTATACACCTTCAGACCTTCCACCCTTCTTCCCCCTTCCCCCTCCTCTTCTCACCCCCCCACCCCCCACCCCGGTCTCATCTTTATGGATTCAGGATGTCAGCTGGTCAGCCGGCGCGCCTGACAGCTGGTTGTTCTGTCAGTGGACGGGGAAAAGGTTTTGTCCCCTTTCGTCTGTGTCATTGTCATACATACACATACATGCATCCGTGCATATATTTACACAGCTACACGTGTGCATATGCTGTGTACACGTACGTACCGTACACACACACACACACACACACACACACACACACCTACAGCGAGAGACAGAGAGAGAGAGAGAGAGAGAGAGAGAGAGAGAGAGAGAGAGGAGAGAGAAGAGAGAGAGAGAGAGAGAGAGAGAGAGAGGAGAGAGAGAGAGAGAGAGAGAGAGAGAGAGAAAGAGAGAGAGAGAGAGAGAGAGAGAGAGAGAGAGAGAGAGAGAGAGAGAGAGAGAGAGAGAGAGAGAGAGAGAGAGAGAGAGAGAGAGAGAGAGAGAGAGAGAGAGAGAGAGAGAGAGAGAGAGAGAGAGAGAGAGAGAGAGAGAGAGAGAGAGAGAGAGAGAGAAGGGTGTTGGAGTTGATACTACTAGACCCGACTGATGATGAAAGAGGAGGTATTAGGTGAAATTAGATAAGTAGATGGAGGTCGAGGGAGTGGTGGTGGTGGGAATAGGAGGTATAGTGGAAGAGGATGAAGGTGTAAGAGAGAGGAAGGTGGAAGAGAGAGGAAGAAGTGAAAGAAATCGTGAAGGAAGGAGAGAAAGAAGAAGGGAAGAAGGAGAGGAAAAACAGGAGAGGGAGGGAGGGAAGGGGAGGGAAAAAGAGATAGAGAAGAAGAGAGAGAGAGAGAGAGAGAGAGAGAGAGAGAGAGAGAGAGAGAGAGAGAGAGAGAGAGAGAGAGAGAGAGAGAGAGAGAGAGAGAGAGAGAGAGAGAGAATGAGAGAGAGAGAGAGAGAGAGAGAGAGAGAGAGAGAGAGAGAGAGAGAGAGAGAGAGAGAGAGAGAGAGAGAGAGAGAGAGAGAGAGAGAGAGAGAGAGAGAGAGAGAGAATGAGAGAGAGAGAGAGAGAGAGAGAGAGAGAGAGAGAGAGAGAGAGAGAGAGAGAGAGATACGGTGATGGAATAAAATGAAATTATGAAAACACAGAATGAAGAGCTGGAAAGACTTTGAAAATTCATCTCAATTTTCACAATTTTTCCTTGACTTCTGTCTGTCGCTCTTTTCTTTACAATCATTCTCATCTTATCTGTGTCAAACGTTGATCAAATATCCAAACAAACTTTTATTCTAAAAAAAAAAAAATAAAAAAAAATAATAATAATAAATAGAATGAAAAATAAATAATATTATTAATGATAATGATAATAATAATAATAATAATTTGGTGTACACATTTTTTATAGCAATGTTTCTCAACATTTTAAGCTTTGAGAAACCCCTACATCAATTTTTATATTATACGGGACTAGCCACTTTTCCTGAGCATTTAGTGACAGAAACATTGTAATATATCAACATCGCCACATTCAGAGAGACTCAACAAGCCAGGAAAAAAAAAGTAAATTGTGTAATCATAAAAAAAAAAAAAAAATCATGAGAGGAATGAACTGTAACATATTAAATTCACTGTCGTCCGAACCCCTTGCTAGGATTCTGCGGTCCACGGATCCCCAGTTAAGAAACACTGTTCTATAGCATGTAATTCCCAACTATTTGGAAGCAAAGGTAAAATGCCATAAGAAGGAGACATTTCCTTCAGGTCTAACACAAACCACAAGAATGTGAGAAACGTATTTCTTACTAGAAAACCAAAAAAGAAAAAAGTCTGTACGACACGAAGTCAACATGCTCTCGTCTCTATACGCATGCGCAGAAGACCAGAGGTAACCAGTCATGTTCTTGTAGAAATTCTTCCAGAGCTTCCTTGGCTCCTTCCAGATCCTTACTACACCCCTTCCAGACCTTTATTTGGTTCCTTCCAGACCCTTGCTTCGGCTTCCTAGCCTTCCTCGGCCAATTCTAGGCCCTTACTTGGCCCTTTCCAGACCCTTACTTCGGCTTCCTAGAACCTTCCTCGGCCAATTCTAGGCCCTTACTTTGGCCCTTCCAGAGACACAGGGTTCTAAGTTTAAATTTTACCAATGTGTTACGACATTAGTGCAATCTAATATATATATATACATACATACATACATATATATATATATATATATATACACACACACATATATATATATATATATATATATATATATATATATATATATATATATACATACATACATATATATATATATATATATGTATATATATATATATATATACCTACACACACTAACCAGGTGAACCTTTTGCAAGATATGATCTACTTTTTCCGCAATTACCCTAATGCGATCTACCAGTCAAATACAGGAGCACTCTGCCTTTATAAATAATTGTATTTTATTCAGACATGTCCATCACTATGAATATAATTTATTCCCAGAAAAATAGAAATATGTTAATTCAAGCAGTGTAACTGTACCTTTAGACAAAATAATATGATAAAGAATACTGCCAATGTCACTGAACTAATAACAATGTAGGAATTTTGTCCAATATAAAACCAAAGGATTTTATTCAGCTGAGGGCTAGCCCAATTCGCCCAAGTAACTTCTGTCGATTTGTTGTCTTATGGCTCCTGCTGGCCTGCAACTAAAAGCTTCTTTTAGCCCAAGTGAAAATGCTCCAGCCTCGCGAGGCTTATTCGAAAAGCCCGAAATTTCTTTCCAAAGAACAAAAGATCGTTTTTCGTGATCGTTTTCCTTGTGGTTTGCCCAATGATATCATCTTATTATGAAGCCCAATCATAAAGCCCAAAAAATGTGCACATCAAGACTTCAATGTCTTTTTTCGCACCGAGTCTGTCCATTTACTAAGCCCATTCAAAAAAGCCCATAATCAATCTTCAGAGCCTATAAGGTCTTTGTAATAACCTTTTTCACATCAACTTTGGCTCGTACGTCGGAAGCCTGTTGGAAAAAGCCTTTGATTTTCTCCTCGAGGCCCGTATAGTCTCTTCAATGACCTTTTGGCCCTTTTTCTTAGCCCGTTTGAAAAAGCCCATAAGTTCTTCAATGTCCATAAAGGTCTTGACAATGACGCGTCGGGTGCCCGGGCCATGGCGTCGTCTTGAAGGGACTTTGAGTCTTTGTCCGCAAGAGTTCGGGGGAGCGCCAGTCACTGCATGGCTTCCCAAGCCATTCTTCGAAGGGACCTTCTTCGGTGGCGTCTTATCCCCATGAGGGACACCTTTCTACTAAGATCAAAACTAAAAATCTTCTTCGCCCAACTTCCTTACTCTTCCGCGGGACTTTGAGTCTTTGTCCGCAAGAGTTCGGGGGAGCGCCAGTCACTGCATGGCTTGCCAAGCCATTCTTCGAAGGGACGTTCTTCGGTGGCGTCTTATCCCCATGAGGGGCAACTTTCTTCTGAGCCCAAAAATAAAAATCTTCTTCGCCCAACTTCCTTACTCTTCCGCGGGACATTAAGTCTTCATCCGCAAGAGTTCGGGGAGCGCCAGTCACTACATGGCTTGCCAAGCCATTCTTCGAAGGGACCTTCTTCGGTGGCGTCTTATCCCCATGAGGGGCAACTTTCTTCTGAGCCCAAAAATAAAAATCTTCTTCGCCCAACTTCTTTACTCTTCCGCGGGACATTAAGTCTTTGTCCGCAAGAGTTCGGGGAGCGCCAGTCACTGCATGGCTTCCCAAGCCATTCTTCGAAGGGACCTTCTTCGGTGGCGTCTTATACCCAGGAGGGGCAGCTTTCTTCTGAGCCCAAAAATAAAAATCTTCTTCCCCCAACTTCCTTCCTCTTCCGCGGGGCATGACCACTCCTGGGCACAAGCTTCCTCACGACACAGATTGATAGTGTAACAAAGAATGACAGTAGAATAGTAGTAGTAGTATAAGTATCATTATATATGTATGAATTATTATTATTATTATTATTATTATTATTATTATTATTATTATTATTATTATTATTATTATTATTATTATTATTATTATTATTATTATTATTATTATTATTATTATTATTATTATTATTATTATTATTATTATTATTATTATTATTATAATAATAGTAATAATAATAATAATGATAATAATAATAATTAATGATAGTAATAGATCCCGATACGAGTTCCGATTCTGCTCTAAAGATCCAATTCCGATAAATGATTAATAAATTTATTTTGTTCATAAAGTATTCGTTTCTCGAACCAACTAGAGGGCCTGGAAATGGAGGTACTGGAATCGGAACTTGTATCGGAATTGGAAGTTTAGAGCAATATCGGGACTCGTTTCGGACTCGGAAGTTTAGAGCATTATCGGGACTCGTATCGGAATCGGAAGTTTAGAGCGGTATCGGGACTCGTATCGGAATCGGAAGTCTAGAGCAGTATCGGGACTCGTATCGGAAACGCAAGTTTAGAGGAGTATCGGGACTCGTATTGGAATCGGAAGTTTAGAGCATTATCGGGACTCGTATCGCAATCGGAAGTTTAGAGGAGTATCGGAACTCTTATCGAAAAAAAAAAAGAAAAAAAAATGTATCATCCCATCAGCAAAGAAAACAAACAACTGATGGGGAAGTATGTTTGCATATGTTTAGTGTTGGGAATGGGAGTTTGAGACGTCTATAAGGAAGGGTTACATAAAGGGGCGATTGCATGTAGGAGCGAAGCTTTGAAGGATCTGCAGAACAGAGGGAGGCGTCAAGAGGGAAAGGATTCCTTTTTAGGAACAGAAGTAAAGTAAAAAAGGGAACTACGCGGGTCTTGTCACACTTCAAGAAGTGACATTAGTATAGGACGCGGACACAGGCAAAAAGGAGACAATGCTTTCATGGAATGGGTTCAGTGATGGATCGGTTTAATGTCGTTACGGTGCCCCTTACAGAGGACTTTGTAACGTGGAGTTTAATCAAATGTGACCTTGGTCCAACTCGCTGGGGGCGCGGTTCGAACTACCGTCACCTCGACCTCCGCTGCAAGTAGCGACGCTCTAACCCGCTCGGCCATGGAATCGAATGAAAAAAAAAAAAAAAAAGTGAATACATTATAGGGTTTCAAATACAGAAAGTGATTTTACAAAACCTAGAATAGCATGGAGATTTTTTTTTTTTTTTAAGGAAAGGAAAGATACGTTGTTTGGTTTCTTCCGCTTTGATCTATTCATGTGAGAAGTTAATGGTCCTAGTACGATTCTAGAAACTTTAAATTTGGAGAGGAAAGTATCATTACGATGTTACATCATGCGGCTGTGACGGATGAGGACATAATGTTTTCAAGTTCAAATATCTCCATAAACTCACCTGGCGATTGGCGCCAGAGGTTTCTATGACGATCTCCTTCTCCCCCCTGGCTAAGATATCATAACTTTTGGAGTCAAATGAACTCACAAGGGAGACTTTGCTACAGAGCTGGGCGCGTTACCGCCAGGCAGGTAATGCGTTACCGAAAAAACTGAGGGTACATTTCCATCAATGCGTTACAGATTTTAATTTCCTTAGAGTGGTCCGCGTTACTACGTATATATGTATACATGTATAGGAAAATTAAAATCGGTAACGCATTGACGGGAATACACCTCCAGATTTTTCCAGTAACGCACTACCTGTCCGGTGGTAACGCACTACCCTCCAGCGGTAGCGCGCCCAGCTCTATTTTGTTAGAGCCATCAGCAAGTCATAACAGCAGTATCGGACAGTGTAACGCAGATGTAGGTCGCAAGGTCTTCAGGTATTTTCTCTAAAAAAGTTCTCATTGTCTCTCTTCAGGTGTAAAAATCACATCACTAGGCACTAAAGTGGGCCCTACACGATCAATAATATTGCGCAATATTCCGTATTGTACAATAATATTGACCACCTTGCCGACACCATCCAGAGATCACAATCTCCTGCCCCAACCATCACGAACCATCCCTGCACCGTCAGTAATATTGTGCAATACGGAATATTGCGCAATAGTATTGATCGTCTAGAGTCCGCTTAAGACAGCAGACGTAATGAAAGAAATAGGAATGCGTAGGCAGAGAGTATTTCAAAGAAAATGTCTTACGGTATATGTGAATCTGCTCACAATGGAGAACCTCATCTAGGACGAGACAAAAGACTTAAACAACACAAAATGAATAAATAGATAAACAAATAAAACATAAATAGAATAAAACAAATAAATGGATAAACCAATAAGATAAGATAAAGAAACATAAAGAAGATCAAGTTCACTCTCAGTGCACTTGGTTAAACACAGCCATCCACACAAATGGGAGAGAGATAAACACAGTCATCTACATAAACGGGAGAGAGATAAACACAGCCATCTACATAAATGGAAGAGAAATAGACACAGCCATCTACGTAAACGGGAGAGAGATAAACACAGCCATTTACATAAATGGGAGAAAGATAAACACAGACATCTACATAAACGGGAGAGAAATAGACACAGCAATCTACATAAATGGGAGAGAGATAAACACAGCCATCTACATATACGGGAGAGAAATAGACACAGCAATCTACATAAACGGGAGAGAGATAAACACTGCCATCTATATAAATGGGAGAGAGATAAACACAGCCATCTACATGAATGTTAGAGATAAACACAGCCATCTACATAAATGTTAGAGATAAACACAGCCATCTACATAAATGGGAGAGAGATAAACACGGCCATCTACATAAACGGGAGAGAAATAAATACAGCCATCTACGGAAACGAGAAGAAGCCTATACATTGCATCAAGGTATATATAGATAAAAGAGGAAGGTTGCTGAGTCGACATCCACATGTGTCAATGAAGAAGAAGTAAGCAATCCTCAGGAGTGAATATGGTGGCACACTGAGGTAATACTCGTAGGGTCCCGTCGACAAAAAGCCCGGGAGGTACTTAAAGTGAGCGTCGTTATCATCATCATCATCATCATCATCATCATCATCATCATCATCATCATCATCATCATCATCATCATCATCATCATCATCATCATCATCATTATCATTTTCATCATCATCATCATCATCATCTTTCTAGAAAAAGGTGTCCGGTCGAAACGTTAGATCTTTGAGTCCAGTTCTTTTCTGGGTTCATTCTTGACATGCGAATTCTGTCAAAATGGAATGCCCTCACGCACGCGTACGCACACACACAGCCCACATATATGTAATATATGTATACATATATATGTATGTATATATATATATATATATATATATATATATATATATATATGTGTGTGTGTGTGTGTGTGTGTGTGTGTGTGTGTGTGTGTGTGTGTGTGTGTGTGTGTGTGTGTGTGTGTGTGTGTGTGTGTGTGTGTGTGCGCGTGTTAACTGAAAGGTTTCAAGAGGACTCCCTGTTGCTCTCATTGTGTTATTTCTCCGTTTGTAAAATTCTAGAATTACTTCTTCATTACCAATACTGTCAAGGCCTGGTGCCAATAGAAAATATTGTATATTCTACTACATTTCTCATGAATTACATTAACTTGTAAAAACTACTAAATTGTTCCTTTTATCAGCTTCATCCTTATGTAACACCCTCTTCTGATGGTATATTGTTTATACTAAGTTTATTTCGGAAACAACTTACGGTGGTATTCTTAAAAAAATCTTTCCTTATATAAATCTTATATATATCCTTGGAAGGGAAAGTTTTTTTCTTAAGAACACCACCGTGAGAATCTTACGGTGTTATTCATAAAAAAATTCCTTCACATATATCTTTCTTTATATAAATCCTTGGAAGGGAAAGAATTTTTTTAAGAATACCACCGATAATCATTTTCACTGTCTTTGCCGAAGCCTTCGCCTCCATGACATTCTTGGACAAGTTTCGCTTTACGTAAGAGTCCTCTCACGCCAATGTCTCAAGTCCTTCGTGATTTAATCATTGCTAAACCTTGACTTAAGCTTCTCTTATAGCGCGCACAAGCGCTAAATATGTAATTGGGAGGGTAAGGTTCTCGTTGTATGTGAAAACAGTTTTTGTTTTTGTTTTGATCTGTCCATGCACGGTATTAGGTTACCTTGAAGTCTCCTAAAGCATTGATATATAATTATTCATGCTAATGTGAGTTCCCAGTGACATTTAGCATTCGTTCATGGTCAAATAACTTTACTTCTTTTTTCAAAATTCATAGTCCTTTTTTTATGTCCATCTCAATAACATTCACCATCATTCTTTCAGGGTCCAACATTTTCATTTCTCTCCTAAAATTCAGTATTTTGATCGAAAAATTTCTTCAGTAGTTTGTTTCAGTATTCATTCCTATCTTCCATGTCCCTTTTTCTATGAATTTCTTCATGACATTGAACATCATGACCTCAGGGTCCAATAATTTTACTCCTCTCTCAAAATTAATATTCCTTTTCTCTGAAGACCTCTCCAGTAGCTCGTTTCTGTATCCATTCCTATCCCCCTCGAACTCTTTCCAGCGCTTGCGAACAAAATTGATGGTCTTCCGGAAGGACGGAATACGACGCAAAGCGACACAATGAATATGGAATCCCTTGCAAGGTCACTGGCGACCGGCGGAGTGCCCCAGGGAGGGTGAGAGGCGCCAGGCACCGCTTATAAAAGGGTGACACTCCTGTGGTCTCGCAGTGTGAGTCTCTCTACCCAGTCTGGCAACATGAAAGTCCTGGTGAGTAAATATCCTTTGCGTGTCCATATTTACCACATACATCTATATACACTATGTATCTATCTATCTATATATATATATTTATGTACATATACTAATAGTATATACGGGCAGGAGATTTTCTCTTATACATACTTCATTGAAAGTGATGGCTAATTGTGCATTTATTATTTTCTTAAATGTATTTTCCATATGTCTTACTATGGACTTATGTTCCTTTGAAAGGAGGTTTATGGCTTCATTGTAGGTGGTCAGGTTTGCTATTTCACAGTAAGTCCATAGTATGACAAATGGAAAATGCATTTCAGAAAATAATAAATGCACAATTAGGCATCACTTTCAAAGGATATGAATATCTATATATCTATATATATATATATATATATATATATATATATATATATATATATTATATATATATATATATATATATATAAATACATATATATATATATATATATATATATACACTTATATATACATATATATATATATATATATATATATATATTTATATGTATGTATGTACACATAAAAATATAACTGTAACCATGGTAAACAATAACGAGAGCCAAGATTGAGATCACCCATGTCTCCTGCAGGTTCTTTTGGTTCTTGGCGCCATGGCGGCCTGCGAGGCCAAGCCTGCGGCCGACCCTCAGCTCCTCCTCCACCCCGGATACCCCGTCTCGCCCTTCGCCCCCGTCAGGTCCGAGGAAGTGGAGTCCCTCACTTACACCGTCCCGTCCGCTTACTCCGGAGGATTCCCCCACTACGGCGCCCTGCCCCACGCTGCTGGCCTCCCCTGGGGCGGCTACAACGC
>NC_134816.1:40472884-40497884 GCF_046742065.1 Oratosquilla oratoria
AAAATTTGCACATCAAGACTTCAATGTCTTTTTTCGCACCGAGTCTGTCCATTTACTAAGCCCATTCAAAAAAGCCCATAATCAATCTTCAGAGCCTATAAGGTCTTTGTAATGACCTTTTTCACATCAACTTTGGCTCGTACGTCGGAAGCCTGTTGGAAAAAGCCTTTGATTTTCTCCTCGAGGACCGTATAGTCTCTTCAATGACCTTTTGGCCCTTTTTCTTAGCCCGTTTGAAAAAGCCCATAAGTTCTTCAATGTCCATAAAGGTCTTGACAATGACGCGTCGGCTGCCCGGGCCATGGCGTCGTCTTGAAGGGACTTTGAGTCTTTGTCCGCAAGAGTTCGGGGGAGCGCCAGTCACTGCATGGCTTCCCAAGCCATTCTTCGAAGGGACCTTCTTCGGTGGCGTCTTATCCCCATGAGGGACAGCTTTCTTCTAAGACCAAAAGTAAAAATCTTCTTCGCCCAACTTCCTTACTCTTCCGCGGGACTTTGAGTCTTTGTCCGCAAGAGTTCGGGGGAGCGCCAGTCACTGCATGGCTTCCCAAGCCATTCTTCGAAGGGACCTTCTTCGGTGGCGTCTTATCCCCATGAGGGGCAGCTTTCTTCTGAGCCCAAAAATAAAAATCTTCTTCGCCCAACTTCCTTACTCTTCCGCGGGACATTAAGTCTTTGTCCGCAAGAGTTCGGGGAGCGCCAGTCACTGCATGGCTTCCCAAGCCATTCTTCGAAGGGACGTTCTTCGGTGGCGTCTTATCCCCATGAAGGGCAGCTTTCTTCTGAGCCCAAAAATAAAAATCTTCTTCCCCCAACTTCCTTCCTCTTCCGCGGGGCATGACCACTCCTGGGCACAAGCTTCCTCACGACACAGATTGATAGTGTAACAAAGAATGACAGTAGAATAGTAGTAGTAGTATAAGTATCATTATATATGTATGAATTATTATTATTATTATTATAATTATAATTATTATTATCATTATCATTATCAATCATTATCATTATCATTATTATTTATTATTATTATTATTATTATTATTATTATACATACATACATACATATACCAAGGCTTTCTCCCCCTTCCAAGGGAGGTAGCCAAAAAGGGAAAGGCATAAAAACACTCCACCCATTTCATCCCTAAATACACTCCACACCCTCCCACCCTTCCTCTCATCTGAGCACCTCATCTGAGCACCTCCTGGATGACGGGTCATCCCTGCACCCTGCCCACCGCCCTGGGTCAGAAGCAGTGTCGCAAGACACAGTACATCCACAGCAAGGCCGCTTCATTTAATCGGCGACCCCCCCGCTCCGTCCCCCGTTGCATATAAGGAGAGGACGGGGAGAAATCCCGTCGGGCTGCGTCAAAATTTACTCACACATACTACCCCACCCCCCACCCCCCCGCCCATTCCTCCTCATGCAGTCACAACATCATCCATATACAACCATTCTCCACTCACCTCTGTCTTCCGTCCTCTCCCTTCCTTCCTCAACAGACATTCCCCTCTTCCCCAAAGCCCCCTTCACCCCATCCATCCACCTCATCCTAGGACGTCCCCTCATGTTCACTCCCTCCACATCTGCCTTCCATACCTCTTTTACTAGTCTTTCTTCACTCATTCTTTCCATGTGTCCAACCATCCTAATATTCTTTCATCAACCCTATCTCCCAAATCCTTTTTCACCCCTGTTCTCCTCCTCACCTCCTCATTTCTCACTCTATCTAGCCTAGTAACCCCCACCATACTTCTCAGACACCTCATCTCAAACACATTCAAACTCCTTCTCTCTTCTCTTATGTTCCACGTTTCTGCCCCATACAATGCTGTTGGCACAATCACTCCTTCATACAGTCTCCTCTTCGCATCCATTCCCAAATGTCTATTTCTCATTACACTCTTTAAACCACCAAGGCATTTACTCGCTTCTCTCAATCTACATTCTACCTCCACCTTCACTCCACCTTTTCCTGCTACACTTGCACCCAAGTATCTAAAACTATCCACTTTTTCCAGTCTCTCTCCCTTAATATTCACTTCCAGTCTACTGCCACTTTCACCCCTTGTACATCTCATCACCTTACTTTTACCCACATTTATCTTTAGCTTTCTTCTATCACATACTCTCCCAAACTCTGCCACCAGCTTCCTCAATCCCTCCTCTGACCCTGCCACAAGCGCAGTGTCGTCTGCAAACAACAGCTGGCTCACCTCCCACTTTTCTCCATTTTCTTTAACCATCTCCAATCCCTGACTCACTACCCTAGCATTCACCTCTCGCACCACCCCATCCATGTATAAGTTGAACAGCCAGGGCGACATAACACATCCTTGACGAAGTCCCACCTTTACTTCAAACCACTCACTCTCTCCATTTCCAATCCTAACACATGCTCTACTACTCACATAAAAACTCTTGACAGCTCCCAAAAGCTTTCCTCCTATCCCATAAATCTGCATAACCTCCCACAGTGCCTTTCTGTCTACCCTATCATAAGCCTTTTCCAGATCCATAAAAGCCCAAAAAACATCCTTCCCCTTTCCTATAGCTTTCTCACATATCTGTCTTACCACAAAGATCTGATCTAACACAACCTCTACCCGTCCTAAATCCACACTGTTCCTCACCAATTACTCCTTCTGTTCCTCTCCTAATCCTCTCAATTAAGATTCTCCCATAAGCCTTCCCTACTACACTCAACAGGCTAATCCCTCTGAAATTACTACATTCACACTTGCACTACTCCAGTCCTCCGGTACTCTACCCTCTCTCCAGCAAACATTAAATAATCTCACCAACCAGTCCACCATCACTGAACCTCCCTTTTTCAGACATTCTGCATGACATCCATCCAGACCAGGTGCCTTACCTGCTTTCATCATCTTTACAACTGCCTTCACCTCATCCTTCCTTATTTCTCCTCCATTCTCCTCACTCATCACTCTCATTTTCTTCGTATTTCCCACTGCAGCTATCTTTCCCTCCCTATCCTCCTTCACATTCAGCAACTCCCTAAAATATTCTGCCCATCTTCCCCTCACTGCCATCTCTTCCATTATCAACTCTTCATCTGTACCTTTTACCTTTTCTTCCCTACTTGATTCACCTCCTCTTCCTCTCTTAATTTCTTTCCAAAACATCTTTTTATTACTTTCAAAATTTTCTGTCATACTCCTACCCCATTTCACATCTGCTCTCCTCTTTGCCTCCTTTACCTTTTGCTTTACTTCTCTTTTCTTTTCTTTGTACGTCTCATATGACTCCCCTGTCCTCTTTTGTAACCAATCTGTGAATGCTCGCTTCTTCTCTTCTACAACCTTCTTTGTTTCCTCATCCCACCATTCACTACCCTTTCTTCTATTTCCTCCTGTCCTTCTTGTTCCACACACCATCCTTGCACACTTTAAGACTCCCTCCTTGAACCATCCCCATTCCTCCTCCACACCCATCTCTGCTCTATCCTTAACTCCCTCCCACTCCTCCTTCAGCTTCTTTTCGTACTCCTTCTCCTTTTCCTTTTCATTCAAGGAGTTCACTCTAAGAACCCCGTCTGGGGTATTGGCCCCGTCTGGGGTATTGGCTGCTTGTTATTGTGGCAAAGTAGCATGCAGTCGATACTTTAGGGTCTATATGGGCGCCCCTACGGACCAGAGCCACACATCATTTTGTCTATGATAGAAGAAATTCTGTTCATATAGAAATGATGACACTTTTATACTACGACTGTCCCTCCGTTATGCTGTCCCCCAACCCCTTGTTGCTGTCCTGTACCATTTCTCTGAGTATTCTCTTTCTGATTGGGGGAATTCCCTGTGGTGGGGGAAAAGAATACTGCCACCAAGTTTTCCCACTTGGATCGTAAGAGGCGAGAAGAAAGGGACGGGGAGAGGGACTAGGCATCCTTCTCCCTGTAGCCCCAAGGGGCAATTACCTAAAATGAAAAAGAAATTATTATTATTATTATTATTATTATTACTATTATCATTATTATTACTATTATTATAATAATAATAATAATAATAATAATGATAATAATAATAATTAATGATAGTAATAGATCCCGATACGAGTTCCGATTCTGCTCTAAAGATCCAATTCCGATAAATGATTAATAAATTTATTTTGTTCATAAAGTATTCGTTTCTCGAACCAACTAGAGGGCCTGGAAATGGAGGTACTGGAATCGGAACTTGTATCGGAATCGGAAGTTTAGAGCAATATCGGGACTCGTTTCGGACTCGGAAGTTTAGAGCATTATCGGGACTCGTATCGGAATCGGAAGTTTAGAGCGGTATCGGGACTCGTATCGGAATCGGAAGTCTAGAGCAGTATCGGGACTCGTATCGGAAACGCAAGTTTAGAGGAGTATCGGGACTCGTATTGGAATCGGAAGTTTAGAGCATTATCGGGACTCGTATCGCAATCGGAAGTTTAGAGGGGTATCGGAACTCTTATCGAAAAAAAAAAAAAAAAAAAAAATGTATCATCCCATCAGCAAAGAAAACAAACAACTGATGGGGAAGTATGTTTGCATATGTTTAGTGTTGGGAATGGGAGTTTGAGACGTCTATAAGGAAGGGTTACATAAAGGGGCGATTGCATGTAGGAGCGAAGCTTTGAAGGATCTGCAGAACAGAGGGAGGCGTCAAGAGGGAAAGGATTCCTTTTTAGGAACAGAAGTAAAGTAAAAAAGGGAACTACGCGGGTCTTGTCACACTTCAAGAAGTGACATTAGTATAGGACGCGGACACAGGCAAAAAGGAGACAATGCTTTCATGGAATGGGTTCAGTGATGGATCGGTTTAATGTCGTTACGGTGCCCCTTACAGAGGACTTTGTAACGTGGAGTTTAATAAAATGTGACCTTGGTCCAACTCGCTGGGGGCGCGGTTCGAACTACCGTCACCTCGACCTCCGCTGCAAGTAGCGACGCTCTAACCCGCTCGGCCATGGAATCGAATTAAAAAAAAAAAAAAAAAAAAGTGAATACATTATAGGGTTTCAAATACAGAAAGTGATTTTACAAAACCTAGAATAGCATGGAGATTTTTTTTTCTTTTTTAAAGGAAAGGAAAGATACGTTGTTTGGTTTCTTCCGCTTTGATCTATTCATGTGAGAAGTTAATGGTCCTAGTACGATTCTAGAAACTTTAAATTTGGAGAGGAAAGTATCATTACGATGTTACATTATGCGGCTGTGACGGATGAGGACATAATGTTTTCAAGTTCAAATATCTCCATAAACTCACCTGGCGATTGGCGCCAGAGGTTTCTATGACGATCTCCTTCTCCCCCCTGGCTAAGATATCATAACTTTTGGAGTCAAATGAACTCACAAGGGAGACTTTGCTACAGAGCTGCTGGGCGCGTTACCGCCGGGCAGGTAATGCGTTACCGAAAAATCTGAGGGTACATTTCCGTCCATGCGTTAGAGATTTTAATTTCCTTAGAGTGGTCCGCGTTACTACGTATATATGTATACATGTATAGGAAAATTAAAATCGGTAACGCATTGACGGAAATACACCTCCAGATTTTTCCAGTAACGCACTACCCTCCAGCGGTAGCGCGCCCAGCTCTATTTTGCTAGAGCCATCAGCAAGTCATAACAGCAGTATCGGACAGTGTAACGCAGATGTTGGTCGGAAGGTCTTCAGATATTTTCTCTAAAAAGCTTCTCATTGTTTATCTTCAGGTGTAAGGCTGCGTTTCCACCGAGCGAGTCAAGGCCGATTCTCGTCAAATGCTGTGAATTCAAATAGCTGGAAGAAGACTTTGTTTGCAACATTCTAAACTTCCCTAAGAACATTTCAACAATCTGTCTCACATTTGTAAAGGTTTAGCTCCTCGCATTTCGCCATTCGGTTTCTCAATACGTGACGCAAAGCCAATTTGACATTAGAAGATTGAAAAAAACGAAAGAGTGTAACCGAAGTCGTTTCTACCCAAACGGACTCACAACGGTTGATGAGAATCTGACGAGACTCGCTCGGTGGAAACGCAGCCTAAGAATCACATCACTAGGCACTAAAGTGGGCCCTACACGATCAATAATATTGCGCAATATTCCGTATTGTACAATAATATTGACCACCTTGCCGACACCATCCAGAGATCACAATCTCCTGCCCCAACCATCACGAACCATCCCTGCACCGTCAGTAATATTGTGCAATACGGAATATTGCACAATAATATTGATCGTCTAGGGTCCGCTTAAGACAGCAGACGTAATGAAAGAAATAGGAATGCGTAGGCAGAGAGTATTTCAAAGAAATTGTCTTACGGTATATGTGAATCTGCTCACAATGGAGAACCTCATCTAGGACGAGACAAGAGACTTAAACAACACAAAATGAATAAATAGATAAACAAATAAAACATAAATAGAATAAAACAAATAAATGGATAAACCAATAAGATAAGATAAAGAAACATAAAGAAGATCAAGTTCACTCTCAGTGCACTTGGTTAAACACAGCCATCCACACAAATGGGAGAGAGATAAACACAGTCATCTACATAAACGGGAGAGAGATAAACACAGCCATCTACATAAATGGAAGAGAAATAGACACAGCCATCTACGTAAACGGGAGAGAGATAAACACAGCCATTTACATAAATGGGAGAAAGATAAACACAGCCATCTACATAAACGGGAGAGAAATAGACACAGCAATCTACATAAACGGGAGAAAGATAAACACAGCCATCTACATAAACGGGAGAAAAATAAACAAAGCAATCTACATAAATGTTAGAGATAAACACAGCCATCTACATAAATGTTAGAGATAAACACAGCCATCTACATAAATGTAAGAGATAAACACAGCCATCTACATAAATGTTAGAGATAAACACAGCCATCTACATAAATGTTAGAGATAAACACAGCCATCTACATAAATGGGAGAGAGATAAACACAGCCACCTACATAAACGGGAGAGAAATAAACACGGCCATCTACATAAACGGGAGAGAAATAAGCACAGCCATCTACGGAAACGAGAAGAAGCCTTTACATTGCATCAAGGTATATATAGATAAAAGAGGAAAGTCGGTGAATCGACATCCACATGTGTCAATGAAGAAGAAGTAAGCAATCCTCAGGAGTGAATATGGTGGCACACTGAGGTAATACTCGTAGGGTCCCGTCGACAAAAAGCCCGGGAGGTACTTAAAGTGAGCGTCGTCGTCGTCATCATCATCATCATCATCATCATCATCATCATCATCATCATCATCATCATCATCATCATCATCATCATCATCATCATCATCATCATCATCATCATCATCATCATCATCATCATCATCATCATCATCATCATCATCATCATCATCATCATCATCATCATCATTATCATTTTCATCATCATCATCATCATCTTTCTAGAAAAAGGTGTCCGGTCGAAACGTTAGATCTTTGAGTCCAGTTCTTTTCTGGGTTCATTCTTGACATGCGAATTCTGTCAAAATGGAATGCCCTCACGCACGCGTACGCACACACACAGCCCACATATATGTAATATATGTATACATATATATATATATATATATATATATATATATATATATATATATATATATATGTGTGTGTGTGTGTGTGTGTGTGTGTGTGTGTGTGTGTGTGTATGTGTGTGTGTTTGCACGCGTACGTGTTAACTGAAAGGTTTTCAAGAGGACTTCCTGTTGCTCTCATTGTGTTATTTCTCCGTTTGTAAAATTCTAGAATTACTTCTTCATTACCAATACTGTCAAGGCCTGGTGCCAATAGAAAATATTGTATATTCTACTACATTTCTCATGAATTACATTAACTTGTAAAAACTACTAAATTGTTCCTTTTATCAGCTTCATCCTTATGTAACACCCTCTTCTGATGGTATATTACTTATACTAAGTTTATTTCGGAAACAACTTACGGTGGTATTCTTAAAAAAATCTTTCCTTATATAAATCTTATATATATCCTTGGAAGGGAAAGGTTTTTTCTTAAGAATACCACCGTGAGAATCTTACGGTGTTATTCATAAAAAAGAAATTCCTTACATATATCTTTCTTTATATAAATCCTTGGAAGGGAAAGAATTTTTTTAAGAATACCACTGATAATCATTTTCACTGTCTTTGCCGAAGCCTTCGCCTCCATGACATTCTTGGACAAGTCTCACTTTATGTAAGAGTCTTCTCACGCCAATGTCTCAAGTCCTTCGTGATTTAATCATTGCTAAACCTTGACTTAAGCTTCTCTTATAGCGCGCACAAGCGCTAAATATGTAATTGGGAGGGTAAGGTTCTCGTTGTATGTGAAAACAGTTTTTGTCTTTGTTTTGATCTGTCCATGCACGGTATTAGGTTACCTTGAAGTCTCCTAAAGCATTGATATATAATTATTCATGCTAATGTGAGTTCCCAGTGACATTTAGCATTCGTTCATGGTCAAATAACTTTACTTCTTTTTTCAAAATTCATAGTCCTTTTTTTATGTCCATCTCAATAACATTCACCATCATTCTTTCAGGGTCCAACATTTTCATTTCTCTCCCAAAATTCAGTCTTTTTATCGAAAAACTTCTTCAGCAGTTTGTTTCAGTATTCATTCCTATCTTCCATGTCCCTTTTTCTATGAATTTCTTCATGACATTGAACATCATGACCTCAGGGTCCAATAATTTTACTCCTCTCTCAAAATTAATATTCCTTTTCTCTGAAGACCTCTCCAGTAGCTCGTTTCTGTATCCATTCCTATCCCCCTCGAACTCTTTCCAGCGCTTGCGAACAAAATTGATGGTCTTCCGGAAGGACGGAATACGACGCAAAGCGACACAATGAATATGGAATCCCTTGCAAGGTCACTGGCGACCGGCGGAGTGCCCCCCCAGGGAGGGTGAGAGGCACCGCTTATAAAAGGGTGACACTCCTGTGGTCTCGCAGTGTGAGTCTCTCTACCCAGTCTGGCAACATGAAAGTCCTGGTGAGTAAATATCCATTGAATGTCCATATTTACCACATATAATCTATATACACTATGTACCTACCTATCTAACTATATATATGTATGTATATATACTAATATTATATACGGGCAGGAGATTTTCTCTTATACATACTTCATTGAAAGTGATGGCTAATTGTGCATTTATTATTTTCTTAAATGTATTTTCCATATGTCTTACTATGGACTTATGTTCCTTTGAAAGGAGGTTTATGGCTTCATTGTAGGTGGTCAGGTTTGCTATATCTCAGTAAGTCCATAGTATGACAAATGGAAAATGCATTTAAGAAAATAATAAATGCACAATTAGCCATCACTTTCAATGGATATGAATATATATATATATATATATATATATATATATATATATATACATATATATATATATATATATATATATATATATATATATAAATATATTATATATATATATATACATATATATATATACACTTGTATGTACATATATATATATATATATATATATATATTTATATGTATGTATGTATGTACACATAAAAATATAACTGTAACCATGGTAAACAATAACGAGAGCCAAGATTAAGATCGCTTATGTCTCCTTCAGGTTCTTTTGGTTCTTGGCGCCATGGCGGCCTGCGAGGCCAAGCCTGCGGCCGACCCTCAGCTCCTCCTCCACCCCGGATACCCCGTCTCGCCCTTCGCCCCCGTCAGGTCCGAGGAAGTGGAGTCCCTCACTTACACCGTCCCGTCCGCTTACTCCGGAGGATTCCCCCACTACGGCGCCCTGCCCCACGCTGCTGGCCTCCCCTGGGGCGGCTACAACGCTTTCCCTTACTACAACAACAACAACCCCTACTACTACAACCCCTACTTCAACAACCCCTTCCTGACCCCGGCAAAGGCCGCAGAGGAGCCCGCCGCCGCCGCCGCCGCCGCTCCTGCCGAAGAGGAAGCTGCCGAGGCACGCAAGAAGCGCGAGGCCGACCCACAGTTCTTCTTCAACCCTTACTTCCCCGTCAGCGCTGACGAAGACGCCGCTGCCGCTCCCCTCACCTACTCCTTCCCCGCCGTCGGGGGCGTCCACCCCTTCGCCTACGGCGGATTCGCCCATCCCGCAGCCTGGCCCCACTACGGCCACCCCTTCGGCTACCCCTTCGCCAGCAAGGCCGAGTGAGGATCTTCGGACGGGAAAGGGACCCAATCCCATCGTGAAGGACGCGCGCAAGACACGGACTCGGATTTTCTTGAAGACCTGAAGAACCCCCCCAAAAAAAACTCACGGAAACCTCGATGTTGTCCTTCCTTTAGCTGGAGGAGGACCAAGGAGGACTCAGAAGTTCTCTTGAAGTCTGGGCTCACCTTCTTCGACCTTCTTCAGCGACTTCTTCTGGAAGTACACTAGGGAAGGAAAAAAATCAAGGAAGCTTCTGTCTTTTAACTCCAGTGGGAGGGGAAGAACTACGGAGGACTTCTTCTGAAGACCTCTGGGATCCCCTTCGACGACTACGTCGTGAGATAAAAATGTTTCATTTCTCTTAATTCATCTGGAATAAACATCTTTACTTATTCTCCTGGAGTCTGCTTTTTACCAGTACGATTAATAAATTGCTTATCTTAATGGCGATTTTCTTAAATGCCTTTAGATATACATAACATAAATATGAATACCACAACGGCTGACATTAGGGGTGCGGTAGGTCAGTGTCGCATATATGTGCTAGAACCTCATCAGTATGGTCGAGCTAATCAGATTGATTTCAGATTTCATTTACAACCACAGCCATACCAACATACCACAAACTCCACATGCAGCACTTCACACCATACATACCAACATTATACCAAGGCGGACTGAACCATCATGGTGATGTACAGAGGCAGTATAGTCCCTCAGGGGGATAGGCTGGTCCTGCAGTGGACCACTAAGTCTGATTATTAGAAATATCGGACTATATTTCTCTGCTATTTTGAAACACGGTCGAATTGGAACGAGCGATAACTTCTTCGGATGAGCGATGACTAAAGGAAAACGCTAGATCTCCTCACAGTCCATCCAACAGTTCCCATAATATTTAGTACGACAGCAAAATAATTCGTCCGACAATGTGATCAAATACACAGTTCATGTCAGACACAACACTATAAGAGTCGCGCGGTAGCCCAATGGATAGTGTTGAACTCATGAGCAGGTGGGAGTGAGTTCGATTCGTGGGGGCCACTGCGGGCGTTGTCCCGTTCGTTCCCGACAACACTGGTCAGGTGGAGAAGCGACCCAAACACCGGTAAAAAAAAAAAAAAAAAAACGGCTTGCCACGACTGACATGTTTAACCTTACTACGGGATGGTGATTTTTTAAGGTGAGTCTCGCACACTATACGCTAAATATTCTTAATCCAACGTCTTTGGATGGCTGTAGGATGCTCATGCACCCAAATAGTTCCATATCCATCCACTCACTACCATAGCGGATGATCATCCAGCACAATAAGATCCCGCTAAGATAAGTAATCGATTTCCGTATCTTACAGAATTATGCCATTTGACCTTATACACCTTCAGACCTTCCAACCTTCTTCCCCCTTCCCCCCGTCCGGCCTGTCCCATCTTTATGGATTCAGGATGTCAGCTGGTCAGCCGGCGCGCCTGACAGCTGGTTGTTCTGTCAGTGGACGGGGAAAAGGTTTTGTCCCCTTTCGTCTGTGTCATTGTCATACATACACATACATGCATCCGTGCATATATTTACACAGCTACACGTGTGCATATGCTGTGTACACGTACGTACCGTACACACACACACACAAGAGAGAGAGAGAGAGAGAGAGAGAGAGAGAGAGAGAGAGAATGAGAGAGAGAGAGAATGAGAGAGAGAGAGAATGAGAGAGAGAGAGAGAGAGAGAGAGAAAGAGAGAGGAGAGAGAAAGAGAGAGAGAGAGAGAATGAGAGAGAGAGAGAGAGAGAGAGAGAGAGAGAGAGAATGAGAGAGAGAGAGAGAGAGAGAGAGAGAGAGAGAATGAGAGAGAGAGAGAATGAGAGAGAGAGAGAGAGAGAGAGAGAGAGAGAGAGAGAGAGAGAGAGAGAGAGAGAGAGATACGGTGATGGAATAAAATTAAATTATGAAAACACAGAATGAAGAGCTGGAAAGACTTTGAAAATTCATCTCAATTTTCACTATTTTTCCTTGACTTCTGTCTGTCGCTCTTTTCTTTACAATCATTCTCATCTTATCTGTGTCAAACGTTGATCAAATATCCAAACAAACTTTTATTCTAAAAAGAAAAAAAAATTATAGTAATAATAATAATAATAAATAAAATAAAAAATGAATATTAATATTAATGATAATGATGATAAAGATAATAATATTTTGGTGTACACATTTTTCATAGCAATGTTTCTCAACATTTTAAGCTTTGGGAAACCCTTACATCAATTTTTATATTATACGGGACTAGCCACTTTTCCTGAGCATTTAGTTATAGAAACATTGTAATATATCAACATCACCACATTCAGAGAGACTCAACAAGCCAGGGAAAAATGTAAAAAAAAAAAAAAAAAAGTAAATTGTGTAATCATAAAAAAAAAAAAATTATATATATTTTGAGAGGAATGAATTGTAACATATTAAATTCACTGTCGTCCGAACCCCTTGCTAGGATTCTGCGGTCCACGGATCCCCAGTTAAGAAACACTGTTCTATAGCATGTAATTCCCAACTATTTGGAAGCAAAGGTAAAATGCCATAAGAAGGAGACATTTCCTTCAGGTCTTACACAAACCACAAGAATGTGAGAAACGTATTTCTTACTAGAAAACCAAAAGAAAAGTCTGTACGACACGCAGTCAACATGCTCTCGTCTCTATACGCATGCACAGAAGACCAGAGGTAACCAGTCATGTTCTTGTAGAAATTCTTCCAGAGCTTCCTTGGCTTTTTCCAAATCTTTACTACACCCCTTCCAGACCTTTATTTGGTTCCTTCCAGACCCTTGCTTCGGCTTCCTAGCCTTCCTCGGCCAATTCTAGGCCCTTACTTGGCCCTTTCCAGACCCTTACTTCGGCTTCCTAGAACCTTCCTCGGCCAATTCTAGGCCCTTACTTTGGCCCTTCCAGAGACACAGGGTTCTAAGTTTAAATTTTACCAATGTGTTACGACATTAGTGCAATCTAATATATATATATATATACATACATACATATATATATATATATATATATATATATATATATATATATATATATACATACATACATATATATATATATATACATATATGTATACATACATATATATACAGTATATATATACATATATATATATATATATATATATATATATATATATATATATATACATACCTACACACACTAACCAGGTGAACCTTTTGCAAGATATGATCTACTTTTTCCACAATTACCCTAATGCGATCTACCAGTCAAATACAGGAGCACTCTGCCTTTATAAATAATTGTATTTTATTCAGACATGTCCATCACTATGAATATAATTTATTCCCAGAAAAATAGAAATATGTTAATTCAAGCAGTGTAACTGTACCTTTAGACAAAATAATATGATAAAGAATACTGCCAATGTCACTGAACTAATAACAATGTAGGAATTTTGTCCAATATAAAACCAAAGGATTTTATTCAGCTGAGGGCTAGCCCAATTCGCCCAAGTAACTTGTGTCGATTTGTTGTCTTATGGCTCCTGCTGGCCTGCAACTAAAAGCTTCTTTTAGCCCAAGTGAAAATGCTCCAGCCTCGCGAGGCTTATTCGAAAAGCCCGAAATTTCTTTCCAAAGAACAAAAGATCGTTTTTCGTGATCGTTTTCCTTGTGGTTTGCCCAATGATATCATCTTATTATGAAGCCCAATCATAAAGCCCAAAAAATTGGCACATCAAGACTTCAATGTCTTTTTTCGCACCGAGTCTGTCCATTTACTAAGCCCATTCAAAAAAGCCCATAATCAATCTTCAGATCCTATAAGGTCTTTGTAATGACCTTTTCACATCAACTTTGGCTCGTACGTCGGAAGCCTGTTGGAAAAAGCGTTTGATTTTCTCCTCGAGGACCGTATAGTCTCTTCTTCAATGACCTTTTGGCCCTTTTTTTCTTAGCCCGTTTGAAAAAGCCCATAAGTTCTTCAATGTCCATAAAGGTCTTGACAATGACGCGTCGGCTGCCCGGGCCATGGCGTCGTCTTGAAGGGACTTTGAGTCTTTGTCCGCAAGAGTTCGGGGGAGCGCCAGTCACTGCATGGCTTCCCAAGCCATTCTTCGAAGGGACCTTCTTCGGTGGCGTCTTATCCCCATGAGGGGCAGCTTTCTTCTAAGACCAAAACTAAAAATCTTCTTCGCCCAACTTCCTTACTCTTCCGCGGGACTTTGAGTCTTTGTCCGCAAGAGTTCGGGGGAGCGCCAGTCACTGCATGGCTTCCCAAGCCATTCTTCGAAGGGACGTTCTTCGGTGGCGTCTTATCCCCATGAGGGGCAGCTTTCTTCTGAGCCCAAAAATAAAAATCTTCTTCGCCCAACTTCCTTACTCTTCCGCGGGACATTAAGTCTTTGTCCGCAAGAGTTCGGGGAGCGCCAGTCACTGCATGGCTTCCCAAGCCATTCTTCGAAGGGACCTTCTTCGGTGGCGTCTTATCCCCATGAAGGGCAGCTTTCTTCTGAGCCCAAAAATAAAAATCTTCTTCCCCCAACTTCCTTCCTCTTCCGCGGGGCATGACCACTCCTGGGCACAAGCTTCCTCACGACACAGATTGATAGTGTAACAAAGAATGACAGTAGAATAGTAGTAGTAGTATAAGTATCATTATATATGTATGAATTATTATTATTATTATTATTATTATTATTATTATTATTATTATTATTATTATTATTATTATCATTATCATTATCATTATCATTATCATCATCATCATCATCATCATCATCATCATCATCATCATCATCATCATCATCATCATCATCATCATCATCATCATCATTATTATTATTGTTATTATTATTATTATTATCATTATTATTATTATTATTATTATTATTATTATTATTATTATTATTATTATTATTATTATTATTATTATTATTATTATTATTATTATCATTATTATTATTACTATAATAATAATAATAATAATAATAATAATAATAATAATAATAATAATAATAATAATAATAATAATGATAATAATAATAATTAATGATAGTAATAGATCCCGATACGAGTTCCGATTCTGCTCTAAAGATCCAATTCCGATAAATGATTAATAAATTTATTTTGTTCATAAAGTATTCGTTTCTCGAACCAACTAGAGGGCCTGGAAATGGAGGTACTGGAATCGGAACTCGTATCGGAATCGGAAGTTTAGAGCATTATCGGGACTCGTATCGGAATCGGAAGTTTAGGGCGGTATCGGGACTCGTATCGGAATCGGAAGTTTAGAGCATTATCGGGACTCGTATCGGAATCGGAAGTTTAGAGGAGTATCGGAACTCGTATCGGAATCGGAAGTTCAAAGCAGTTTCGGGACTCGTATCGGAACCGGGAGTTGAGAGCAATATCGGAACTCGTATCGGAATCGGGAGTTGAGAGCAATATCGGAACTCGTATCGGAATCGGGAGTTGAGAGCAATATCGGGACTCGTATCGGAATCGGAAGTTTAGAGCATTATCGGGACTCGTATCGGAATCGGAAGTTTAGAGGAGTATCGGAACTCGTATCGGAATCGGAAGTTCAAAGCAGTTTCGGGACTCGTATTGGAATCGGAAGTTTAGAGGAGTATCGGAACTCTTATCGAAATTGAAAAAAAAAAAAAAAAATGGTATCGTCCCATCAGCAAAGAAAACAAAGAACTGACGGGGAAGTATGTTTGCATATGATTAACACGGACTTCTGGCTTTGTTTAGTGTTGGGAATGGGAGTTTGAGACGTCTATAAGGAAGGGTTACATAAAGGGGCGATTGCATGTAGGAGCGAAGCTTTGAAGGATCTGCAGAACAGAGGGAGGCGTCAAGAGGGAAAGGATTCCTTTTTAGGAACAGAAGTAAAGTAAAAAAGGGAACTACGCGGGTCTTGTCACACTTCAAGAAGTGACATTAGTATAGGACGCGGACACAGGCAAAAAGGAGACAATGCTTTCATGGAATGGGTTCAGTGATGGATCGGTTTAATGTCGTTACGGTGCCCCTTACAGAGGACTTTGTAACGTGGAGTTTAATAAAATGTGACCTTGGTCCAACTCGCTGGGGGCGCGGTTCGAACTACCGTCACCTCGACCTCCAGTGCAAGTAGCGACGCTCTAACCCTCCAGCGGTAGCGCGCCCAGCTCTATTTTGTTAGAGCCATCAGCAAGTCATAACAGCAGTATCGGACAGTGTAACGCAGATGTAGGTCGCAAGGTCTTCAGCTATTTTCTCTAAAAAAAGTTCTCATTGTCTCTCTTCAGGTGTAAAAATCACATCGCTAGAAACTAAAGTGGGCCCTACACGATCAATAATATTGCACAATATTCCGTGTTGTACAATAATATTGACCACCTTGCCGACACCATCCAGAGATCACAATCTCCTGCCCCAACCATCACGAACCATCCCTGCACCATCAGTAATATTGTGCAATACGGAATATTGCGCAATAGTATTGATCGTCTAGAGTCCGCTTAAGACAGCAGACGTAATGAAAGAAATAGGAATGCGTAGACAGAAAGTATTTCAAAGAAAATGTCTTACGGTATATGTGAATCTGCTCACAATGGAGAACCTCATCTAGGACGAGACAAAAGACTTAAACAACACAAAATGAATAAATAGATAAACAAATAAAACATAAATAGAATAAAACAAATAAATGGATAAACCAATAAGATAAGATAAAGAAACATAAAGAAGATCAAGTTCACTCTCAGTGCACTTGGTTAAACACAGCCATCCACACAAATGGGAGAGAGATAAACACAGTCATCTACATAAACGGGAGAGAGATAAACACAGCCATCTACATAAATGGAAGAGAAATAGACACAGCCATCTACGTAAACGGGAGAGAGATAAACACAGCCATTTACATAAATGGGAGAAAGATAAACACAGACATCTACATAAACGGGAGAGAAATAGACACAGCAATCTACATAAATGGGAGAGAGATAAACACAGCCATCTACATATACGGGAGAGAAATAGACACAGCAATCTACATAAACGGGAGAGAGATAAACACTGCCATCTATATAAATGAAAGAGAGATAAACACAGCCATCTACATGAATGTTAGAGATAAACACAGCCATCTACATAAATGTTAGAGATAAACACAGCCATCTACATAAATGGGAGAGAGATAAACACGGCCATCTACATAAACGGGAGAGAAATAAATACAGCCATCTACGGAAACGAGAAGAAGCCTATACATTGCATCAAGTTATATATAGATAAAAGAGGAAGGTTGCTGAGTCGACATCCACATGTGTCAATGAAGAAGAAGTAAGGAATCCTCAGGAGTGTATATGGTGGCACACTGAGGTAATACTCGTAGGATCCCGTCGACAAAAAGCCCGGGAGGTACTTAAAGTGAGCGTCGTTATCATCATCATCATCATCATCATCATCATCATCATCATCATCATCATCATCATCATCATCATCATCATCATCATCATCATCATCATCATCATCATCATCATCATCATCATCATCATCATCATCATCATCATCATCATCTTTCTAGAAAAAGGTGTCCGGTCGAAACGTTAGATCTTTGAGTCCAGTTCTTTTCTGGGTTCATTCTTGACATGCGAATTCTGTCAAAATGGAATGCCCTCACGCACGCGTACGCACACACACAGCCCACATATATGTAATATATGTATATATATATATATATATATATATATATATATATATATATATATATATATATATATATATATATATATATATATATATATATATGTGTGTGTGTGTGTGTGTGTGTGTGTGTGTGTGTGTGTGTGTGTGTGTGTGTGTGTGTGTGTGTGTGTGTGTGTGTGTGTGTGTGTGTGTGTGCGCGTGTTAACTGAAAGGTTTCAAGAGGACTCCCTGTTGCTCTCATTGTGTTATTTCTCCGTTTGTAAAATTCTAGAATTACTTCTTCATTACCAATACTGTCAAGGCCTGGTGCCAATAGAAAATATTGTATATTCTACTACATTTCTCATGAATTACATTAACTTGTAAAAACTACTAAATTGTTCCTTTTATCAGCTTCATCCTTATGTAACACCCTCTTCTGATGGTATATTACTTATACTAAGTTTATTTCGGAAACAACTTACGGTGGTATTCTTAAAAAAATCTTTCCTTATATAAATCTTATATATATCCTTGGAAGGGAAAGTTTTTTTCCTAAGAATACCACCGTGAGAATCTTACGGTGTTATTCATAAAAAAAAAAAAAAATACAAATATCTTTCTTTATATAAATCCTTGGAAGGGAAAATTTTTTTTTAAGAATACCACTGATAATCATTTTCACTGTCTTTGCCGAAGCCTTCGCCTCCATGACATTCTTGGACAAGTTTCGCTTTACGTAAGAGTCCTCTCACGCCAATGTCTCAAGTCCTTCGTGATTTAATCATTGCTAAACCTTGACTTAAGCTTCTCTTATAGCGCGCACAAGCGCTAAATATGTAATTGGGAGGGTAAGGTTCTCGTTGTATGTGAAAACAGTTTTTGTTTTTGTTTTGATCTGTCCATGCACGGTATTAGGTTACCTTGAAGTCTCCTAAAGCATTGATATATAATTATTCATGCTAATGTGAGTTCCCAGTGACATTTAGCATTCGTTCATGGTCAAATAACTTTACTTCTTTTTTCAAAATTCATAGTCCTTTTTTTATGTCCATCTTAATAACATTCACCATCATTCTTTCAGGGTCCAACATTTTCATTTCTCTTTCAAAATTCAGTCTTTTTATCGAAAAACTTCTTCAGCAGTTTGTTTCAGTATTCATTCCTATCTTCCATGTCCCTTTTTCTATGAATTTCTTCATGACATTGAACATCATGACCTCAGGGTCCAATAATTTTACTCCTCTCTCAAAATCCATATTCCTTTTCTCTGAAGACCTCTCCAGTAGCTCGTTTCTGTATCCATTCCTATCCCCCTCGAACTCTTTCCAGCGCTTGCGAACAAAATTGATGGTTTTCCGGAAGGACGGAATACGACGCAAAGCGACACAATGAATATGGAATCCTTGCAAGGTCACTGGCGACCGGAGTGCCCCAGGGAGGGTGAGAGGCACCGCTTATAAAAGGGTGACACGCCTGTGGTCTCGCAGTGTGAGTCTCTCTACCCAGTCTGGCAACATGAAAGTCCTGGTGAGTATATATCCATTGAATGTCCATATTTACCACATATAATCTATATACACTATGTACCTACCTATCTAACTATATATATGTATGTATATATACTAATATTATATACGGGCAGGAGATTTTCTCTTATACATACTTCATTGAAAGTGATGGCTAATTGTGCATTTATTATTTTCTTAAATGTATTTTCCATATGTCTTACTATGCACTTATGTTCCTTTGAAAGGAGGTTTATGGCTTCATTGTAGGTGGTCAGGTTTGCTATATATCAGTAAGTCCATAGTATGACAAATGGAAAATGCTTTTAAGAAAATAATAAATGCACAATTAGCCATCACTTCCAATGGATATGAATATATATATATATATATATATATATATATATATATATATATTATATATATACATATATATATATAAATATATATATATATATACATATATATATATATATATATATATACACTTATATGTACATATATATATATATATATATATATATATATATATATATATATATTATATATATATATTTTTTATATGTATGTATGTACACATAAAAATATAGTTGTAACCATGGTAAACAATAACGAGAGCCAAGATTGAGATCACCCATGTCTCCTTCAGGTTCTCTTGGTTCTTGGCGCCATGGCGGCCTGCGAGGCCAAGCCTGCGGCCGACCCTCAGCTCCTCCTCCACCCCGGATACCCCGTCTCGCCCTTCGCCCCCGTCAGGTCCGAGGAAGTGGAGTCCCTCACTTACACCGTCCCGTCCGCTTACTCCGGAGGATTCCCCCACTACGGCGCCCTGACCCACGCTGCTGGCCTCCCCTGGGGCGGCTACAACGCTTTCCCTTACTACAACAACAACAACCCCTACTACTACAACCCCTACTTCAACAACCCCTTCCTGACCCCGGCAAAGGCCGCAGAGGAGCCCGCCGCCGCTCCTGCCGAAGAGGAAGCTGCCGAGGCACGCAAGAAGCGCGAGGCCGACCCACAGTTCTTCTTCAACCCTTACCTCCCCGTCAGCGCTGACGAAGACGCCGCCGCCGCTCCCCTCACCTACTCCTTCCCCGCCGTCGGGGGCGTCCACCCCTTCGCCTACGGCGGATTCGCCCATCCCGCAGCCTGGCCCTACTACGGCCACCCCTTCGGCTACCCCTTCGCCAGCAAGGCCGAGTGAGGATCTTCGGACGGGAAAGGGACCCAATCCCATCATGAAGGACGCGCGCAAGACACGGACTCGGATTTTCTTGAAGACCTGAAGAACCCCCCCAAAAAAAAAACTCACGGAAACCTCGATGTTGTCCTTCCTTTAGCTGGAGGAGGACCAAGGAGGACTCAGAAGTTCTCTTGAAGTCTGGGCTCACCTTCTTCGACCTTCTTCAGCGACTTCTTCTGGAAGTACACTAGGGAAGGAAAAAAAATCGAGGATGCTTCTGTCTTTTTTTCTCCAGTGGGAGGGGAAGAACTACGGAGGACTTCTTCGGAAGACCTCTGGGATCCCCTTCGACGACTACGTCGTGAGATAAAAATGACTCATTTCTCTTAATTCATCTGGAATAAACATCTTTACTTATTCTCCTGGAGTCTGCTTTTTACCAGTACGATTAATAAATTGTTTATTTTAGTGGCAATTTTTTAATTGCCTTTAAATATACAGTACTTAAGTAAAGAACATAACATAAATATGAATACCACAACGGCTGACATTAGGGGTGCGGTAGGTCAGTGTCGCATATATGTGCTAGAACCTCATCAGTATGGTCGAGCTGATCAGATTGATTTCAGATTTCATTTACAACCACAGCCATACCAACATACCACAAACTCCACATGCAGCACTTCACACCATACATACCAACATTATACCAAGCCGGACTGAGCCATCATGGTGATGTACAGAGGCCGTATCGTTCCTCAGGGGGATAGGCCGGTCCTGCAGTGGACCATTAAGTCTGATTATTAGAAATATCGGACTATATTTCTCTGCTATTTTGAAACACGGTCGAATTGGAACGAGCGATAACTTCTTCGGATGAGCGATGACTAAAGGAAAACGCTAGATCTCCTCACAGTCCATCCAACAGTTCCCATAATATTTAGTACGACAGCAAAATAATTCGCCCAACAATGTGATCAAATACACAGTTTATGTCAGACACAACACTATAGAGTCGCGCGGTAGCCCAATGGATAGTGTCGAACTCATGAGCAGGTGGGAGTGAGTTCGATTTCTGGGGGCCACTGCGGGCGTTGTCCCGTTCGTTCCCGACAACCCTGGCCAGGTGGGGAAGCAACCCAAACACCGGTAAAAAAAAAAAAAAAAAACGGCTTGCCACGACTGACATGTTTTACCTTACTACGGGATGGTGATTTTTTAAGGTGAGTCTCACACACTATACGCTAAATATTCTTAATCCATCGTCCTTGGATGGCTGTAGGATGCTCATGCACCCAAATGGTTCCATATCCATCCACTCACTACCATAGCGGATGATCATCCAGTACAGTAAGATCCCGCTAAGGTAAGTAATAGATTTCCGCATCTTACAGAATTATGCCATTTGACCTTATACACCTTCAGACCTTCCACCCTTCTTCCCACTTCTCCCCCCTCCTCTTCTCCCCCCCTCCTCTTCTCCCCCCCCCCCCCCCCCCCCCCCCCCCCCCCCCCCCCCCCCCCCCCCCCCCCGTCTCATCTTTATGGATTCAGGATGTCAGCTGGTCAGCCGGCGCGCCTGACAGCTGGTTGTTCTGTCAGTGGACGGGGAAAAGGTTTTGTCCCCTTTCGTCTGTGTCATTGTCATACATACACATACATGCATCCGTGCATATATTTACACAGCTACACGTGTGCATATGCTGTGTACACGTACGTACCGTACACACACACACACACACACACACACACACACACACACACACACACACACACACCTACAGGGAGAGACAGAGAGAGAGAGAAAGAGGAAGGATATGGACAGAGAGAGAGGACAGAGAGAAACAGAAGGACAGAGGAAGAGAGATAGAGGGAGCGGAAGAGAGAGAGGGGGCAGGGAGAGAGAGAGAGAGAGAGAGAGAGAGAGAGAGAGAGAGAGAGAGAGAGAGAGAGAGAGAGAGAGAGAGAGAGAGAGAGAGAGAGAGAGAGAGAGAGAGAGAGAGAGAGAGAGAGAGAGAGAGAGAGAGAGAGAGAGAGAGAGAGAGAGAGAGAGAGAGAGAGAGAAGGGTGTTGGAGTTGATACTACTAGACCCGACTGATAATGAAAGAGGAGGTATTAGGTGAAATTAGATAAGTAGATGGAGGTCGAGGGAGTGGTGGTGGGAAGAGGAGGTAGAGTGGAAGAGGAGGAAGGTGGAAGAGAGAGGAAGGTGGAAGAGAGAGGAAGAAGTGAAAGAAATCGTGAAGGAAGGAGAGAAAGAAGAAGGGAAGAAGGAGAGGGAAAGCAAGAGAGGGAGGGAGGGAAGGGGAGGGAAAAAGAGATAGAGAAGAAGAAGAAGAAGAGAGAGAGAGAGAGAGAGAGAGAGAGAGAGAGAGAGAGAGAGAGAGAGAGAGAGAGAGAGAGAGATGGAGAGATGGAGAGAGAGAGAGAGAGAGAGAGAGTGAGAGAGAGAGAGAGAGAGAGAGAGAGAGAGAGAGAGAGAGAGAGAGAGAGAGAGGGGTGGAGGGAGAGAGAGAGAGAGAGAGAGAGAGAGAGAGAGAGAGAAGAAGAAGAAGAAGAAGAAGAAGAAGAAGAAGAAGAAGAAGAAGAAGAAGAAGAAGAAGAAGAAGAAGAAGAAGAAGAAGAAGAAGAAGAAGAAGAAGAAGAGAGAGAGAGAAGGAGAGAGAGAGAGAATGAGAGAGAGAGAGAATGAGAGAGAGAGAGAGAGAGAATGAGAGAGAGAGAGAGAGAGAGAATGAGAGAGAGAGAGAGAGAGAGAGAGAGAATGAGAGAGAGAGAGAGAGAGAGAGAGAGAGAGAGAGAATGAGAGAGAGAGAGAGAGAATGAGAGAGAGAGAGAGAGAGAGAGAGAGAGAGAATGAGAGAGAGAGAGAGAATGAGAGAGAGAGAGAGAGAGAGAGAGAGAGAGAGAGAGAGAGAGAGAGAGAGAGAGAGAGAGAGAGAGAGAGAGAGAGAGAGAGAGAGAGAGATACGGTGATGGAATAAAATGAAATTATGGAAACACAGAATGAAGAGCTGGAAAGACTTTGAAAATTTATCTCAATTTTCACTATTTTTCCTTCACTTCTGTCTGTCGCTCTTTTCATTCTCATCTTATCTGTGTCAAACGTTGATCAAATATCCAAACAAACTTTTATTCTAAAAGAAAAAAAAATAATAGTAATAATAATAATAATAAATAAAATGAAAAATAGATAATAATATTAATGATGATGATAATAATGATAATAATAATTTGGTGTACACATTTTTCATAGCAATGTTTCTCAACATTTTAAGCTTTGAGAAACCCCTACATCAAGTTTTATATTATACGGGACTAGCCACTTTTCCTGAGCATTTAGTGACAGAAACATTGTAATATATCAACATCGCCACATTCAGAGAGACTCAACAAGCCAGGGAAAAATGTAAAAAAAAGAAATAAAAAAAGTAAATTGTAATCATAAAAAAAAAAAAAAAAAAAAAATCATGAGAGGAATGAACTGTAACATATTAAATTCACTGTCGTCCGAACCCCTTGCTAGGATTCTGCGGTCCACGGATCCCCAGTTAAGAAACACTGTTCTATAGCATGTAATTCCCAACTATTTGGAAGCAAAGGTAAAATGCCATAAGAAGGAGACATTTCCTTCAGGTCTAACACAAACCACAAGAATGTGAGAAACGTATTTCTTACTAGAAAACCAAAAGAAAAAAGTCTGTACGACACGAAGTCAACATGCTCTCGTCTCTATACGCATGCGCAGAAGACCAGAGGTAACCAGTCATGTTCTTGTAGAAATTCTTCCAGAGCTTCCTTTGCTCCTTCCAGATCCTTACTACACCCCTTCCAGACCTTTATTTGGTTCCTTCCAGACCCTTGCTTCGGCTTCCTAGCCTTCCTCGGCCAATTCTAGGCCCTTACTTGGCCCTTCCAGACCCTTACTTCGGCTTCCTAGAACCTTCCTCGGCCAATTCTAGGCCCTTACTTTGGCCCTTCCAGAGCCTTACTTTGGCTTCCTAGAACCTTACTTCGGGTTCCTAGAACCTTACTTCGGCTTCCAGAACCTTACTTCGGCTTCCAGAACCTTCCTTTGCCCCTTCTAAAACCTTACTTGGTCCCTCCTAGAACCTTACTTCAGCTCCTCCCAAAACCTTATTTGGACCCTTCCAGAACCTTCGGCTTCTAGAGCCTTTCTCGGCCCATTCCAGAACGTTACTGGGCCCTTTTCCAGGACCTTAATTGGTCCTTTCCATTGCCATTGGAAGGACACAGAAAGAGTTCCTCATGGCTAGTCCCTTTGGGTTTAAGAAAACGCGATTGTCATTTTTTTTTTTTTTTAAATTAAGGTATGGGTGATTTTATACAGAAAAGTCTCACTCGGCCTTCTTGGCCAGAGCGTAGGGCACTGGGAGACCATGGAAGGGCCAAGCAGCAGCGGCAGGGTGGGCGAGTCCACTGTAGACAAAGGGGTGGA
>NC_134816.1:40502884-40517884 GCF_046742065.1 Oratosquilla oratoria
TGCTCCGCCTTTGTAATCCTTTGTAATCCTTTGTATGAAGTACTCTCAATATTTCTTATGAGAGAGGGAAGGTTGAAGGCCAAGGTGTAGATGAATTCTCCAAGGTACATATTTCTTTACTCAAGACGTCTTTCGACCCAATCAGGGGTCATCTTCAAGGAGTTACAACATCGTGAATACAAAAACAAAAGCAGGAATGAACTGTGGAGTATGACCGGTGAGATTTCGCATCCACGAAGATTCCCTGGGAAAGGATGTCAGGCGACCGTAGCACCCCACGGAGTTCCATCGGGTTGCTTATATGTTCATCTATCCATTTTGATCTATTCTAATTTATTCTATTATCGATATTATTATTATTATTATTATTATTATTATTATTATTATTATTATTATTATTATTATTATTATTATTATTATTATTATTATTATTATTATTATCATTATTATTATTATTATCATTATTATTATCATCATTATTATTATTATCATTATCATTATTATTATTATAATTATTATTATAATCTTATTCATTAATCTATTTACTTAATCATTTATTCAATTAGGATTATTTTTTCGCATCCGACCTAGTTGTGGATCAAAAGGTCTCCTGTCGTCATGCGCTTTCTTTGTAGTCCTTTGTAATCTTATTTGTATTGGTTTAGTTGAACAAAGTTTCGTGTATTTAATTCAGTGTGTATGCTTTGACGAGAAGCAATAGAAATACATATTTGCCTTTTTTATACATATTTACACCGTCCCTAGGATTTTTGCTGAAAGAACCACTTAGGACAAAGTTTAGAAAACTAGATATTTCATATGCTCTTCCCCGAAGACGTTTTTGTCGCAATATACATACATATATATATATATATATATATATATATATATATATATATATATATATATATATATATGTAAATGTAAATATATATATAATATATATATAATATATTATATATATAATATATATATATATATATATATGTATATATATATATATATATATATATATATATATAATATATGTATGTATATATGTATATATATGTATATATATATATACGAATACATATATGTTTATATATATGTATATATATATATATATATATACGTATATATATATGTATATATATATATATATACATATATAATATATATATATATATATATATATATATATGTATATGTATGTATATATTATGTATATTGTATATATATTTTTTTCAATCGAACTAAGGTACGTATCGCCTCCAAAGGACGAGTGAAAGTTTCTGGGAAAGACGAAAATTAAAGGAAAGGGCAATGGCAAGGCCACAGTCTCGAACCATACAGAGGTGGTATTGGTGGGCGGTAGGGACTAAAGCAGCGTATATAAAAGGCGGAATTTCGACCATAATCCATTACGCGTCTTCCTCCTCAGAGTCAAACAACATGAAGGTTCTGGTAAGTAAAGATGTTCCAAGATATTTTTGAAAAAAAAAAGAAAAAAAGAATCAAGTTAATGCTTGATAATTTTTCGTACTGTTTATTATTGTCCCTATGGCTGATACTTTATAAAAAAAATAATCTGTTGCTTTGTATTCATGTAAAAAAAGGTTAGTTTCGATGTATTTCGGGATACAGTCAACAGCGACTCTCGATCTCAGATCGCCCATGTCCCCTGCAGGTTCTCTTGGTCCTCGCTGCTCTGGCGGCCGCCGAGGCCGACCCCGAGGCCGACCCTCAGCTCCTCCTCCACCCCGGATACCCCGTCTCGCCCTTCGCCCCCGTCAGGTCCGAGGAAGTGGAGTCCCTCACTTACACCGTCCCGTCCGCTTACTCCGGAGGATTCCCCCACTACGGCGCCCTGCCCCACGCTGCTGGCCTCCCCTGGGGCGGCTACAACGCTTTCCCTTACTACAACAACAACAACCCCTACTACTACAACCCCTACTTCAACAACCCCTTCCTGACCCCGGCCAAGGCCGCTGTGGAGTCCGCCGTCGCCTCCCGCAGGAAGCGAGAGGCCGACCCACAGTTCTTCGTCAACCCTTACCTCCCCGTCAGCGCTGAAGACGCCCCAGCTCCCGCTCTTCCACTCACCTACTCCTTCCCCGCCGTCGGGGGCGTCCACCCCTTCGTCTACAGTGGACTCGCCCACCCTGCCGCTGCTGCTTGGCCCTTCCATGGTCTCCCAGTGCCCTACGCTCTGGCCAAGAAGGCCGAGTGAGACTTCTCTGTAGAATCTCATCCAAGAAGGCCGAGCGAGATTCTTGCGCGTAACGGCGTCGTTATCGACCGTTCTTCACCTTGCAAGAGAAGCACGAAGAGGCCGTTACTTTGCCTTGAGGATCAACTACGGACTTCGTCAGCGTCTAGGAACCGACATATTTCCTTTCTTCTTCTTCTTCAAATCTTTATCTGTAAGATGTCTCAGAGTTAACCTGGTTAATAAATTTAATCTCCGTCTTAACTGAGTTTGGTTATTTCTCGACCGGCAATTTTCTCATGTCTGCATGGAGCAATGGGTAACGTTCTTGCCTCGGAACTCGAAAGGTCCGGGTTCGATCCCCGGTAAGTGTAAAACATTTCCATGGTTTTCAACAATAGCGGACATCAAAGGTGCAGTAGACCAGTGTCTCATATGTATATGCTAACACCTAATGAGTGTGGATGAGTTGATTAAGTTGATCTCAAACTTCATTCACAGCCACAGCAATTCAAGAAATAAGTAAAATAAAATAGATAAATAAATAAATAAATAAATAAATAAAAATTCTCATCATACATACAACCTTACCAAGACGGATAAAGCGACCGTGGTGAGGCACAGAGGCTGCACCGTCCCTCACGGGATAGACCGGTCCTGAAGGGGACCACTACGGCTGAACAAACTGAAAAAATCTCTTCACATCAGACCAAGCACCTTTCACAAGATCATACCTAAAGCCTCTTGTTGTTGTCGTCATCTCTTGTGTGTTCGTTTCCTGTTTTTGAGTTTTAATTATTTTTCTTTTCCTTCTTCCCTCTCGTCTCACTTCCCTTTCTAGTCTCTGTTTTGTGCGCACGCACGTACGCACGAATACATACATACACACACACAAAGACAGACACAGATAGACACACATGAACACACAAAAACAGACACACACACTTGCGCATAACAACGAGAAAGAGAGAGAGAGAGAGAGAGAGAGAGAGAGAGAGAGAGAGAGAGAGAGAGAGAGAGAGAGAGAGAATGATGAATGAACAAGAATACATCTGATCTTAATTTACACTCCTGTTTTCAATTGTTTTAGTTCTTCAGTTATTTTATTTCACTCTGATTTATAAAGTAAGCAACTACTAGTGGTGACTATGGTGTGTGGGGGGGTTAGGCTATGGTGGGGGGATTAGGCTATGGTGAGGGAGTTAGGCTATGGTGGGGGAATAGGCTATGGTGAGGGAGTTAGGCTATGGTGGGGGGATTAGGCTATGGTGAGGGAGTTAGGCTATGGTGGGGGAATAGGCTATGGTGGAGGGGGTTAAGGCTATTGTCCGGGGGGGTTAAGCTATGGTGATGGGGGTTAGGCTATGGTGTGGGGATTAGGCTATGGTGGGGAGGGGATAAGCCATGATCAGGAATGGGGGGGGGGAGATGTCACAATATTTTATAATTGTACAGTGCCTTGGAGTACTTGAGTAAAACGATCGTCTTCAGAAATATACAGATGTGATCAAGAAAGTAAAACTAAATTCATTCTATTGATTCCTCTATTCATTTGATTATTTATTGTTGAATGGAAATGTTGCCGGTAAAAGACCAATGTGAAGGCCAAGATATAGGGTTCTAGGACAGTTTGATACTGGACACTTTGATACCGGACATTTTGATACCGGGCATTTCGCTACCGGATATTTTGTGACTAGGATTTTTCACTACCGGGCATTTCGATACCACTATATATATACAGTATATATATGGCATGAAACCAATTTATGTACTAAAAGTAAGGAATTAAAAGTACAAATTAAAAAACTATAAACAGAATAAAAAAAAACTATTTTGTAAATAACATATTACAAGTCTAATTAAAAGAAAAGACGAGCAACAATATTATCTAGTTAAAAATGTTTAATGTTATGAGCAATGCCACGAAGATATAAAAACCAAATTATGTATTAAAAGTAAGGAGTTAAAAGTACAAATTTAAAAAATATAAACAGACTAAAAAAAATTATGTAAAAAACGTATTACAAGTATAATTAAAAAAAAGACAAGCAACAATATTATCTAGTTAAAAATGTTTAATATTATGGGCAATGTTATGAAGATATTGGATTTTATTTGAAGGGTCATACTGTTCTAGCAATTTTTTTATACGCTGATTGGCGTCCCTGTATTTTTTCTTTGAGGTTACGCTGTCTCCACGATTGAGATGGGCAATTCTTGTTGCACTAAGAGCCTCTTCATGTTTTAAAGCAGTTATAAGGGACCAAATATTAGGATGCACATTTGTCACGGAGGTTCTTAGTGCATTATGAAATCCTTCAACATAGTTATTAGTGCGTGGCATACCATTTTCAGTGCGTTCATGAACATTCCATAAATGAATAGGGAAGACTGGCTCGACTCTTCGCCTTCGTTGGCCACGACCTCTCACTCCTCCAATATAATATGTTTCGAAATATGAAACAAGCTCTCGGGGAAAATCGTCGTCATCAGTTAATTCTTCGAAGCCGTCAATAACATCGTCAATGGGAAGGAAAGCAAGTGCAGATAAACATCTCACTTTTAAACTAAAATCATCATCTTGGTGATATTGCTGTTTAAAACCTATTGTTACAACTTGTTTGTAAACATTTTGTGAGAGGTGAAATAGGCAACAGGTAACATCTGAACTAGGGAATATATCTAATAAACTATTGATGGCCGCTTTTTCAAAATCCATCATCACAGTGGCAGGTTCAACATTATGCAAGAGTTCTTCTATAGTAGTAAATAGTCTATTGTAAGTATCTTGTTTCTTTACATATTATAGTCCGAGGAGCATCTTGTGTAGATCCAGACATTATTTTCATTTGATAATGTGCTACTCATGATTCCACTCTTGCTGCTGTTGCACTGTGATTATGCTCACCTACAGTCTTAACGATTTTGTTGTCACCATCACCAACATAGGTGTGTACGCGGGCTTTACACAACCTATTTTCGCACTGCTAATACTGCTTGGAACCATCCTTATTAGTTTTGTGTTTATCATATATATAGTTTAGATCATCTACTAATTTCTTTCCATTTTTAGTTGAAGCAATTAGACGAGGCATGGGTGATACAATAAAAATTTATATATTTATCTGCAAATGCAGCAGCCGTAGTTGATAGCCAAGCGTTAGTAGTAGACTGAGAGATGCAGCAACCGTAGCTGATATATAGCCGAGCGTACAAGAACAGTATGGCAATTATTTAAACAACCAATTACAAGAACAGTTTGGCGATTATTTAAACAACCAATTATAAGAACAGTGTGGCACTTAAAATAAACTCCAATATCTTCGCGCACACACATATATATATCTAGTGGTATCGAAATGCCCGGTAGTGAAAAATCCTAGTCACAAAATGTCCGGTAGCGAAATGCCCGGTATCAAAATGTCCGGTATCAAAATGTCCAGTATCAAACTGTCCGGTCACCCAAGATATAGATAGAATGATTACAAAGGATTGCACAGGAGGAGCATGCCGACAGGAGACCTTTTGGTCCATATCTAGTTCGGATGCAAAAAAAAAAAAAAAAAAATTATAATGATAAATAAATAAGTATATAAACAAATAAATAAAACTATAATAATATAGATAATAAAATAAGTAAATAAATAGGTAAAGCTAAATAATAAACAAACAGGTAAATAGTAAATGATAATAAATTGACAGATGATGGCTACATGCACGCCATTACAGAGTGTGTAGAGAACTCAGAAGCATAATGGCAGGACATCACTACCGACCGAAGAAGAATGTGAAGAAGCTAACGGCCGTATTTTAAAAGAATTCGCCAGCCTTGGCAAAGGCCATCAAAAAGGAGAATTTAAACAACTCCATTGTCTGTACATATGAAGATTATAGGTAGATTGTGTAGATTTATCCAGTAAGCCAGATAAAGCTGACTAGTAAAAAAAGAGAGAGAAAAAAAAGGGGGCAAACTTCTACACTTTGATACAGAAAGTGTTCGTCAGACCTGGCGAAAGGTCATTAGTAAAGGCAGCAATAGATCTACAGGTCCAAACGCTACACGAGTAAATGAGTGAGTATATAATACATTTCTAGGATGAGAAAGCGCTTAAATTTAGAGACTCTCTGATAATGGTGCCTTCTCCCAGATCCTTCCTTGTTAATTGTAGATGGATGAGTTTCGATGTGGTGATGTTGCTTCATGGCTCCGTGAGAAAGGTGAAGGATAAAGCGTCTAGAAAGTTTTGTCGTTGTCGATATTATGTACTTGTCATTGAGGGCTTCAAACTTCCCTTTATTTATCTATCTTATCTTATTTTATCTTATTTAATTTTATTCTATTTTATTTTCCATGTGTATTCGTACACAAGGTGGCTACGTTGAAGTACTTGGGTTTTTGGCTAGGGCTGTTCTTGGGCCATATGGTGGGACGTTGTCCTGTTCTGGTACCAAATGTCTGGGGTAGTGGGATCTTCAAGTAATTCGTCCTAGGATTGATTTGCCAGACCGGGGATGTTGAGAAGTTCTGTGTTGGTCCTTTTGTGGACTTCTTCGCCTGTTTCTTGATTTGGTGGGATTTTTTTTTTTTTCAATTTAAGTTTAAGATAAAGGGTATAGAGGGGAATGGGGGAGAGAAAAAAATGACAGGAAAGACTGGAGATGGGAGAAGAATAGACAGAAACGACACCCGTTCTTTGTTGTCTTCTAAATAATTGGGTTTTCACCTTTTTTTTTTTTTTTTTTGCGCTTTAAGTTCTCTGGTTCGATCACAAAACCTGTCCATTTTTTGGTATATACTTGATCTTTATTTATTTTTCTTGCGACTGCAAACATTTATGCAAATGAACCTTTCTTAATAAAATATCTAAAAGCATTTTCATGTAGAATATGTCTTTATATTTGAAATAATTATTTGTCTATAAATTTATAACAATATAACACCAACGATGGTCATATTTGCATAAATATGATAATATTCTGTGTCACATATGTCTGTCAGCCATTATGTCGTTTTATTCAAGTCTGACTGTTCTTATGTAAGTCATAACTTCATTATTAATTCACTTCCCTCATAGCTCATTGTAACTCCACCCTTACGTGTTAGGGGTTAGGGGGAGAGGGGGGAAGGGGGAAGGGGAGAAGGGGAGAAGGGGGGAAGGGGGGAAGGGAGTAAGGTGTAAAAATCCTAAATAATCCTAAAGAAATAATTTCAAAAAGTAACAAACTATATATTCACTTTTTTATGTACATTTATTTTTTCTGTTTCAATTTCGTCCTCCGTTGATGAAAAAATACAGATTGGGGGATTCCCAGTTTCATCATTCCCATTTCGTCACCACACACACACACACACACACACACACACACACACACACACACACACACACACACACACACACACACACACCACACACATACACACACACACACACATATATATATATATATATATATATATATATATATATATGTGAATTACTGCAAAATATATATATATATATATATATATATATACACACACAACATACACACACACACACACACACACACACACACACACACACACACACACACATATATATATATATATATATATATATATATATATATATATATATATATATATATATATGAGAGAAATTCGCTAGTGACAGCGAGACATTGAGGCTCTGTAAGGCTAATCTTACGGGTGGTCGAAAGCAGTGGGTTCGAATCGTACATACGATTGTCATAAAAACTATCATATATATATTTATATATATATATATACATTTATATATACACACATATATATATACATATATATATATGTATATACATATATATATACATATATATATATATATATATATATATATATATATATATATATATATATATATACATATTCCCTGGCTACCAGTATGTAAGCCGATGTTTGCCATGTAAGCATGTCAATTGTCTATTATGTAACTGTGTAAGAATTTAATCTATTTTTACTATTCTGAAGATGACTCCCTGCGGTCGAAACGTTGATAAAAAAAATAAAAAAGTGGAAGATTAAGATGATATGCATTTGTCCATTCCACTCAAGCAAGATCTACAGTCAGAAAATTTGAGAACATTAGAAAGATTAATAAATATCTGAATGCTGTAGAGTTAAATCTAATGTCAGACCTTACCATTTTGTATTTCGACATTTATCATTCTTGTTTTTATTTGCAAGGAATTAAACTCTACATATCATGTAATATATATATATATATATATATATATATATATATATATATATATATATATATATATATATATATATTCTGTATGTCAAAATACGTAGTGATTACTTCATAGATTAAAACTCGTACTAATAATAATAAAAATAATAATTTCAAAATAATATTTGAAAAAGAGAATTATCTGGTTTCTGACTGAAAACTTATTTCTTGTTTATTTGTTTGTTTATTGAATAAACAAGAGTCAATAATAAGGAATGATAAAAGTAACAAGACAATTATATAATTGACAGTTCATTATGAATTTTTTTTTCTGCCAGTCAGTGACAGACGATTTAGTTGTATTTATTCATTCATTTTTCTACTTTTATTCATTTAGTATTAATTTATTGTTCAGTAAGGCCTAAAGATTAAGTACCCCTAAAAAAAAAAAAATTCTGTCATTATAAAACTGAATCTTACCTATTTCTAGTTAAATCTATCTAGTTTACTAACTCATCTATAAAATCCACCCGTAGTTTTCATAAGCATAGCCAACGAAATAAAAAGAAAACTACTTTCTAAAGGTTTTACAAGTATGACCTTGCCTAAAGAACGCGGAATCAAAACATTTGCAAATGAAAATGGGAAGATCGGCGTCGACATGACGTCACGTCGTCTATGGCCGCCAACGGTCGCTGAGAGGCGTTCGAGCTACGCGTATATAAACTCGACAACTCAATGCAATGTCATTGAGAGTTCCATCTTGACAACATGAAGTTCGTGGTAAGTAGAGAAATAATACTGTAGGGGTTATTCAAACCTTGGCCATGACAGATCGGTACTAAGCGAGTGTAGTCTTCGTCGTTGTGCATTTGTTTTTATATGTAATCAATGTATGTTTTGTAAATATTGTAATTAGAGATGAAAGACATATATCTCGTTCAAATTGTTTATACATATTACTCAAATTTTAATGGGATTTAGTAACACAGATTCCAAAGAGCTCGTGTAGTAATATATTTATATCTATATTGAGATCGTCTTTATCACCTACAGATTTTCTTGGCCCTTGCCTCCATGGCGGCCGCTGAGGCGGATCCCGAGGCTGACCCTCAGCTCCTCCTCCACCCCGGGTACCCGATCTCGCCCTTCCTCCAGGTTCAGACGGAAGACGTGAGGCCCTTCAAGTACCCATACACCGGGTGGCCCTTGTACTACCCCGGGTTCCACTACGGCGGCTACCCCTGGGGGATCTACAACGGGTATCCTTATTACCACCCCTACTACAGGCCCTTCGCTAAGGCAAAGAAGGCCGCCCCTGAGGTAGAGCCCGCAAAGGTGGAGAAGTCTTCTCCTACAGAGGAGGAACTTCCTGCCGAAGAAGAACTTCCTGCCGACGAACTCGTCGAGGAGAAGGACGCCGAAGAGGTCGCCAATGCCGAAGAAGAGGTCCCTGTCGCTCCTGCCGAAGAGGCCGAGGCCGCTCCGGCCGAAGAGGAGGCCCCCGCTGACGCCTCCCGCAGGAAGCGCGAGGCCGACCCCCAGTTCTTCGTCAACCCTTACTTCCCCGTCAGCGCTGACGACGCCCCAGCTCCCGCCCTTCCCCTCACCTACTCCTTCCAGGCCGTCGGGGGCGTCCACCCCTTCGGCTATGGCGGATTCGCCCATCCCGCCGCCGCTGCTGCTTGGCCCTACCATGGTCTTCCCGTGCCCTACGCTCTGGCCAAGAAGGCCGAGTGAGTCGCGCGTGCGCGAGCGTGTGTGTGTGAACACATCGCCGGAGATGAGATACATATACAAAGGTAGTGTTCTCTATTGGGAATATCTAAAATTCAGAACTCTCCAATATCTGGACTTTTCTAAATGCAATACGGACCGAACAGTGTGTTCTGTACCATAAGGGCATTATGATCACCATTGACTAATTGGAAAATTAAATAAAATTATGATTATTCGTATTGTTTTTCATTTATCTGTTTAATTTAATTTTATTTGGTGTATTTTCTTGAACTTCTTACCTTTTCCTCTTCTTCGTGGGGTCCATTTTCGACCTCTACATCTCTGACGTAAAGTCTTATTTTAATTATTCAAAAATATCTCAGCACAAAAATTAGCAACCATGATGTAGTGAACGCTGAGGCTATTGGTTGTTTTAAAAGAAGACTAGATCACTTTATGGATAGGGATGGCAGGTGGTAAGGGACATGGAACTGCCTAGTGTAGGCCTTATGGTCTCTTGCCATCTCCATTTCTATGTTCTTATGTATGTTCTTACGAGACCAATTACCTTTACATGCATCGTCTTATCTTTTCTGTCGTCAGAGGACATCTCATCGTTTTTTGTTTTTGTTTTCAAAATCAGACAAACGAAACTCGATGAAATATTGGTTACCGGGGGTTAATCAAAACAAATGTTGAGAGCAACTTTCGTTTGAGGGTTTTCTGAAGTTTTCTACTGACTGGATTCGTCCTAGTAGGGCGAGATTCAATGATGCTGAAACATCTGTCTCGTTTTGAACCTTGGGAAGTGAGAAACCCATGGTAGGGCAAGACCTGTCAGTTGCGACAAGCAGCTTTTTTTTTTTTTCTGGTGTTTGGGTCGCCTCCCCGTGTGGCCAGGGCTACCGGGAACCAACGCAAGAACCACGCAACGGGTCCCGGGGATCGAACTCATGACTACCTGCTCATGAGTTCGACATGGTATTTGGTCGGCCCCGCCCCTCTGGAAGAACATTTGTCAATTTCAATCATTGGGGTTTTCGCTGGCAGAGTCGTCTGCAGCGTCGCTGCTTTAGGCAAGAGATCGGGAGTGGGGGCTGTTCGATGCTCAGTGGCGGCGGAGTGAGTTCGTAGAGAGGACAGACTATATTCGAGTCCCTCCTGCTGCATAAGTCTTCCGGTAAGAAGAGCCATCCCAAACCACTCCTCTCCATTTCTGAGAAAGGTGAGTTCGTGACGTCAGATCGAATGAAGATCAGGAACTGCAGACTCCCCACCTCTACCCCAACACCAACCCGATAACAGAGGCTTCTGCCCGTGCACCGTTTTTTAAGGAGTCAGAAGTAAACCCGAAGGCGGCAGAGAAAAAGTCATTTATTGAAGAAGAGACCAACAAAGAGAAACGACTCTCGTTGGCAGAAGCACCTGATCGCGTTTCCGGACGCTGGCGATGACCAAGTCCGGGTCCTAGTAGTCCGGTCGACCGGAAGCTCTTCCTCCAGACCTTCCCTTGGCCCTTCCCTCGGGAGAGAAAGGGCAAGAGAAGGCTCCGTTGGAGTCTTTCTTTAAGCTTAAGGCTTGAATCCATATCCATGTCCGTTTGTCTGCATTGGTGGGGTCGATGCGTTCGTACACAAGCGTCTCACTCGGCCTTCTTGGCCAGAGTGTAGGGCATGGGAAGACCATGGTAGGGCCAAGCAGCGGCGGCTGCGGGATGGGCGAGTCCGCCGTAGGCGAAGGGATGGACGCCTCCCACGGCAGGGAAGGAGTAGGTAAGGGGAAGGGTGGTAGCGGGGGCTTCGTCAGCGCTGACGGGGAGGTAAGGGTTGACGAAGAACTGGGGGTCGGCCTCGCGTTTCCTGCGGGCGGCATCGGCCTCCTCATCGGCTGGACCGGCTTCGGCCTCCTCTTCGGCAGGAGCGGCGGTCTCCTCAGCGGGGGTGGCTTCCTCTACTGCCAGGGCGGGGTCCTCTGCCTTGGCCGTTGCGACGAAGGGGTTGTAGTAGGGGTGGTAATAGGGGAAACCGCTGTACGCCCCCCAGGGGTAGCCGCCGTAGGGGAGAGCGCTGGCAGCAGCGGCGGCTCTGTAAGATAGAGACCCGTAGGGCAGTCCGGCGAAGGGGTAGGCGTGGGGGAAGGTGAGGGTGAGGGGGTTGACCTCCTTGGTCCTGACGGGGGCGAAGGGCGCCATGGAGTAGCCGGGGTGGAGGAGGAGCTGAGGGTCAGCCTCGGGGTCGGCCTCAACGGCTGCCAGAGCAGCAAGAGCCAGGACGATCTGCAGGCGAGAAAGGCGATCTCATACAGGTGTTCGCAATTACAGGCTTTTACTGAAGACACTTGCAAAGTTGTTAAAAAAAGATTGTTTGCATGGAGGCGAAAAGGAAGAGAAAAGCGGTTCAAATCCAGCAAAAATCAACGCGTATTTTTAGAAATGGCAAAATACGGCGTTACTTCTCTCAGAAGCTCTTCCAAAAAGGCATTCATGCCTAGCCACTTCGTAGATAGCTTAACAGCTTAAATGTAAATATATGTATATATATATATATATGTATGTATATACACATATATGTATACATATATATATATATATATATACATATATATATATATATATATATATATATATATATATATATATATATATATATATATATCATTTTTCTTTGTGGACACCCCTTGGGGGAAGGCTGTACTTACCAGAACCTTCATGTTTCCGGAATGGGCAGAAAGAAACACACTGAAACTCTTAGCCAGGAATTGCCTTTTATACGTTGCGCATGTCCTCCCCCACCCCCCCACCCCCCCCCCCATCCCCCCAAACCCTCCCTACTCCCCCTAAACATTCCCTACTCCCACCCCCATAGGGAACGACCTTGTCATTGTCAACCCGAATCAATTCCGTATTCCACTCAGGGTTTAGACTGTATCACACTGGGCTATTTTACCTCCAACCTTCAATTCACTGGCGGTACCTACCACCTCCAGCACTTTTTTTTTCCGCCGTCAAATCACTATGACAAAATATTTTGTTTCCTCAATAATTTACATAAAATGTCATTTGACTCCAAACTTTCCTTCAGCATATCAGATTCCTTCCCGAAAGCTGCAAATCTGCTCCAACTGTCGGAGGAATAATAGCCCAGTGTGATAACACCGAGAAAGTGTTGGCAGTGTCGCGGGCACTAGAAAATGGCCCATGAAGATCGTCTGTCACCGATTTATGTATTACTATTTACTGTATCTTTTTCATTATCATTTCTTATTCTTATTATATATATATATATATATACATATACATATACATATATATATATATATATATATATATATATATATGCAAGTAACCACTAGGAAAATGAGAACTTGGTAACCGAACGTTTTCGTCTATCTAAGACATCTTCAAAGGTACAATATAAACAACAGAAACAAGGACATTATATAGATTGCATACAGAACATAAAAGAAACTAGGTAAGGTCCACTGTGACTAGCTCAACACAGGTTGTCAGGTCACATGCCTACCATCGACAACTTTTTTAATAATAAAATTATCGAATTTGTTTAACCTCAAATTCATATTCATGTTGTCCTCAGAGGTATTTCTAACATAGCATGATTCAATGATATTCCTTTCCATAATGTTTTTATTAAAGACAATTTTTTTCAACTTCATTCCATTTAATGCAATGATTAAAATCTCTTATGTGTACAAATAACCCATTTGATATTTCTCATGAGAGATTTTAATCATTGCATTGAATGGAATAAAACTGATCCACTATTCCATGTTTGTAAACAAACTCAATGTGCCAGTCTTTTGACTCTCCCTCTATGTCTTCCTAAGTCATTCATCTTCATTCCCTCAACTGCACTCACGATAAATGCTTATTTTATTATTTCTCAATTCTCCATTTCTTGTTCAGCATTCAAAGTTTCTCCTAATGATTTTTTTTTATCATTTCTGTCCTCTCCTTTCTTTCGTTCTACCTTCTATGTTCTCTCTTGTTCTTCTGTTCTGCCTTCGCTGTTCCCTTCTATTCTTTCTTTCCTGTTCTCTCCTGTTCTTCCTTTTCTGTTCTCTCCTGTTCTTCCTTCCTTGTTCTCACCTGTTCTTCTGTTCTTCCTTTCCTATTATCTCCTGTTCTTCTGTTCTTCCTTCTCTGTTCTCTCTTGTTCTTCTGTTCTGCCTTCGCTGTTCCCTTCTGTTCTTTCTTTCCTTTTCTCTCCTGTTCTCCCTTTTCTGTTCTCTCCTGTTCTTCCTTCCTTGTTCTCACCTGTTCTTCTGTTCTTCCTTTCCTATTATCTCCTGTTCTTCTGTTCTTCCTTCTCTGTTCTTCTGTTCCGTTTACTCTGTTCTCTTTCGTTTTTCTATTCCGCGTACTCTGTTCTCCTGTTATTCCTTCTGTTCTGACCTGTTCTTCCTTTTCTGTTCTCTCCTGTTCTTCTGTTCTGCTTATCCTGTTCTCTTCTGTCTTTCTGTTCCGCGTATTCTGTTCACTCCTGTTCCTCCTTCTCTGTTCTCACCTGTTCTTCTGTTCTTCCTTTTCTGTTCTCTCCTGTTCTTCTGTTCTGCTTACCCTGTTCTCTTCTGTTTTTCTGTTCCCGTATTCTGTTCTCACCCGTTCTTATGTTCCGCTTACTCTGTTCTCCTCTGTTTTATTCTGTTCTACCTTCTCAGCTGCTCTTGTTCTTCTGTTCTATTTTTTGTTCTCCCTTGGGTACCAGTGTGTCAGGAGTAAGACACTGGAGCCAGGGCTCCAGGACAATTTCCCTTGGAGGACAATTTCCCTCCGTTCTTAATTGCCCCCTGGGACAATTGCCCCCTGGGACAATTGCCCCCTGGGACAATTGCCCCCTGGGACAATTACCCCTTGATGTAAATTCCCCCCGTTGA
>NC_134816.1:40522884-40537884 GCF_046742065.1 Oratosquilla oratoria
AGTCAATATTTAATTTGAACACATTATCTAGTCCGTCTTTAATCTAACACATTTCCTAGTCAATATTTAAATATAACACAATTACTCGTCAATCTTTAATTTTAACACAATTCCTAGTTTTTTAACATCCTAGTCAATCCTTAATTTCAATACTTCTCTTATCTAGTCTTAAATTTCAACACATTCCCTAGTCAAATCTTAATTTACATTTTTGACTTAATTTCAACACATTTGGTAGTAGATTTTTAATTTCAATAGATTTCCAATTCAGTCTTTAATTTCAACACATTTCTTAGTCCATCTTTTAATCTAACACATTTTAGTTAATCTTTCAACTTGTCACAAAGTCGTAATTGACAAATGCATTTTTTTTAACTTCCTAATAAAACTCTATTCTGATTCACGATTCCATTCCTCTTTGTACGCATTGTCAAGTAGAAAGTGTCAGCGAAATTCTGCATTACTTATACTCTCAAGTTACCATAAGATTTTGTACTTTTTAAGACTTCTCCTTTTTCATACACTGCCATACATACCATACCTGCCACTTCTAAATCTGAAAGTCATTAATCTATTCCGCATTGTCAAGTGACATTTACGTCAACAAAGTTCTGCATTATCTATACTCCCAAGATATTCTAAGATTATTTTTTTAATTTATCTATTCCCTTTTCTGATGCCTGCAGCTCATTATGTATATATATATATATATATATATATATATATATATATATATATATGTATATATATATACATATATATATATATATATATATATATGTATATATATATATAGATATATATATATATATATATGTATGTATATATATGTATATTTCGTCATAGCTACCTGTCACCTCTAGATCCATAAGTCGTGAATCAAGTACGCGGTTCTCAGGAGGAACAGGTTTGGTTCTGCAAGGAATACGGAATTCCATGGCAAGGTCGTTCGGTGAGGTCACTACGTACGGGGAGGGATGGTGGCCAAGGCCATGTAGTGCATACATAAAGGATGACCCTGCAGAACTACATTCAGTCTGAGCCTTTTCTTTGCTCCAGCAACATGAAGTTCTTGGTAAGTTAACGCACACTCCATCCACTATAAGACTTAATCTGGCCCAGTTACTTCCAGCATAATTCGTGAACGTAGAATCCGGTTATATGGGCATGTGGCACATGCAGTATGCGCCTTTTTCTTGCCCCAGCAACATGAAGTTTTATGTAAGTTAACGCACATTTCATGTGGATATCACTAAAATAACTTCATATCAAACAAGAGACTACTGTAAGACTCATTCTAGGTCAATTATCATCAGCATAACTCGTGAAGGTAAAATCCTGTTATATGGGCATGTGGCAAGTTTCCTTGATGTTGATCCTATTCAGCGTTGTCTCCACAAGAGACAACCCTCAATGGAGGAGGAGACGAAGGGGACGTCCACAGAATTCATGGTTAGGGCAAGTTGATCGAACATGTATAGAGATGTTTGGAGTGGGAAGAGTGTCGGCATGGGAGATTGCCCGCTCGGAGGGACCGTGGGGACTGGCGCCGGCGTGTGGATGAAATTACGCACTCCTTGGCGTATGCCCCTAATTAGTGATGATAATTCCTTGTGTATTATGATGGCGGCACACTAGGGATACTCGATAGCATGCTACTTGCTTTTGCTACTCGGTTTGAGTAGAGACGACTTCGGTTACGATCTTTTGTTTTTCAATTTTTCAAATGTCAAATTCCTCTTGCGTCATATAATGAGGAGTTGAATGACGAAACGAAATAAGTTAAACCTAGAATACGAATGTTAGACACATTGTTGAGATGTTCTTATTACGGAAGTCTACAATACTGTAACCGAAGTTGTTTCTACTAAACCGAGGCAGCAGAAGTAAATAGCATGCTAGCTTAGTGTGCCGCCAGCTTTACAGGAGCCGATGTCTTCGATGGAAGCGTCCTACGTCTCTGGATCAGAGGTTGACAACATTATGACAAGTCCTTTGTGACCAAGGCGATCCATCCGTGTTGTGAATTTTCAGGAATCGTCAGGACGTAAGTTTGCAGGAATCGGCAGACACTGTAGTACTTATAAGTTAAGCCTACTTTGGATCGAGACATGTACTGCAACCATTGCATTAGGTTTTTATCTTTTCACACACAATTTTACCACCGGGGATGGACAGAGTCTATGGGGCCGAATCAGAGATGCTTTGTTTAAGATTAGAAGACCTTAGTCTCTGTATTTTATAAGCTATAAAAAATAATAATAAATGACGCAGCCCGAAGGTATTTCTCCCCGTCTTCTCCTTCTGTGCATGAGGGGACGGAGACGGCGGGTCGCCGAATTTATGAAGCGGCCTTGCTGTGGATGTGCTGTGTCTTGCGACACTGCTTCTGACCCAGGGCAATGGACAGGATGCAGGGATGACCCGTCATCCAGGAGGTGCTAAGATAGGAGGAAGGGAGGAGGGTGGAGGGGAGTGGAATATATGGGAAATGAAATGGGTGGGAGTGGTTTCTATGCCTTTTTCTTTTTGGATACCCCCCGTGCAAGGGGGAAAAAGCCTTTGGTATATGTATGTATGTATAAGCTATACAACAGGTAAGAGCACTTATTCATAACGAAGACAATTAGAAATATAATGGGCGGGGGGAGAGTCTGCATCAAAGTGTTTATTTCTGCCCATTCCAGAAGCATGAAGGTTCTGGTAAGAATATTTTCCTCAGGTGTCCACAAAGAACAATATAAATCTTGGGTTTTCCTAGATCTTTTTTTCTCTTTGCATTAAGTTGTTAAACAATTTGCGAAGTGGCTAGGCATGAATGCCTTTTGAAGGAGCTTCTGAGGGAAGTAACGCCGTATTATGCCCTTTCTAAATATACGCGTTGACTTTTGCTGGATTTGAACCGCCTCCCTTGTGCTTTTCGCATCCAAAGACCTTGAAAAGAAAATCTGTAAACATAAAGCACACACATTACTTTCATATTTGTCACGTAGCTAAAACCTTTCCAGTTGTCATGAGTAATAGTCTATGATAGTGTACACCTTTATGAGATCGCCTTTATCGCCTGCAGATCGTCCTGGCTCTTGCTGCTCTGGCGGCCGCTGAGGCCGACCCCGAGGCTGATCCTCAGCTTCTCCTCCACCCCGGCTACTCCGTGGCGCCCTTCGCCCCCGTCAGGACCAAGGAGGTCAACCCCCTCACCCTCACCTTCCCCAACGCCTACCCCTTCGCCGGACTGCCCTACGGCTCTCTCCCCTACAGAGCCGCTGCTGCCAGCGCTCTCCCCTACGGCGGCTACCCCTGGGGGGCGTACAGCGGTTTCCCCTATTACCACCCCTACTATAACCCCTTCGTCGCAGCGACCAAGGCAGAGGACCCCGCCCTGGCAGTAGAGGAGGCCACCCCCGCTGAGGAGACCGCCGCTCCTGCCGAAGAGGAGGCCGAGGCCGCTCCAGCCGAAGAGGAGGCCGACGCCGCCCGCAGGAAACGCGAGGCCGACCCCCAGTTCTTCGTCAACCCTTACCTCCCCGTCAGCGCTGACGAAGCCCCCGCTACCACCCTTCCCCTTACCTACTCCTTCCCTGCCGTGGGAGGCGTCCATCCCTTCGCCTACGGCGGACTCGCCCATCCCGCCGCCGCCGCTGCTTGGCCCTACCATGGTCTTCCCATGCCCTACGCTCTGGCCAAGAAGGCCGAGTGAGACGCGTGTGCACGAACGCATCGACCCCACCAATGCAGACAAACGGACATGGACATGGATTCAAGCCTTAAGCTTAAAGAAAGACTCTAACGGAGCCTTTCCTTGCCCTTCCTCTCCCGAGGGAAGGACCAAGGGAAGGTCTGGAGGAAGAGCTTCCGGGCAACCGGAATACTCGGCCCCGGACTTGGTCATCGCCAGGGTCCGGAGGCGCGAGCGAGCGATCAGGTGCTTCTCCCAGCGAGAGTCGTTTCCCTTTTGTTGGTCTTCTTCAAATAAATGACCTTTTCTAAGCCGCCTTCGAGTTTACTTCTCACTTCTTCCGAAACGGTACTGTAAATTCTCTAAGGCAAAACATTTTGTTTTCTCGACATGAATACAAAGAATGTCATTTGATATGTTAGAGGGAAATTATATTCCTCCAATATATCAAATCCCTTCTCGAAAGCTGTGGACTCCAAATCTGCTTCAACAGTCGAAGGAAATATAGCCCAGTCTCATAACGCCTTTAGGGAAGACTTTATAAAGCAGGAGGGACCCTAATATAGCCTGACGTTACTACGAACTCACTCCGCCGCCATGCAGCTTCGAACAACCTCTACTACTGACCTCTACTCAGAAGTAGCCACGCTCTAGACGGCTCGGCCACCAAGCATCCTGTTGTATTATGTTAATACATCCCCTTTAGTACATTCTTATGTGTTACTGATGAGTAAACACGTTAAAAATCTAAATCAGTGGTTCCCCAACTTTTGTAAGAAGTAATCCACTTTCGTTTTTATAAAGAAGAATACAACAAATGAATAAATAGAAAGAAACGTTAAGTATATAAAATAGTAAATAACAATTATATGATGAAATGATAAATGATAGTATGATAAAAAAATATATGAAATAAATTAAATATATAGAAAAATAAATCAAGAAATATAAATCCCACTCTCTGGTGACCTCTGAATGGCGCCATGAGAGTTCTGATGACGTCATGGCGCACGCGAGCAACAGTTTGGGGATCACTGGTCTACAGCCTTTACCATATTTCAGTTTACCTGGTTACAGGCCCAAATTAAGACCTTAGAGGACCTCAGCACCTATAAGATTTTGGTGCCCATATATATATATATATATATATATATATATATATATATATATATATATATATATATATATATATATATATATGTATATATATATGAATAATAATAAATCATAAAATAAAATTCTATTTTTCGAAATGACACCAAATTTGCAGAAAGATGAAAAATAATGTTCGTTTTTGTATACATCCACTTTATTGTTGATAAGGCTAAGCAGATACAAAAAACAAAACATAAAGTAATTAATTGAAATTGATGTCGTGGGCCTTTTCCGTTGCTGCCCTAAACATGTGCTTTGTTTTGCTGAATGGTTGATCGTGCCCTGCCTGGTTAGATGAAAACTCAGTGAATCAGATGTTGTCTTTATTACATAATGTACTGAAGCATCCTTGTCGAAGGACATCAACGATGACGTAAGGTCTAAGTTCTTTAAAACAATAGGTTGTTGCCGTCCATATTACCGTCATCATCATTATCAAACAGAAGAAGGCAGGTATGTGGGAAGAGTGCAAAAACGACGAATTTCTAGGAAGTAACTCCTACAGACCTCAGAGGTAGACAGGAAAATAAAAAAAATATGAATAATATACAGAAATGTATAGAAAGAAAAACATAGAAGTGGGCGCAAACAGATTTTGACTAAAAGGCTAAGACGAAGAGAAAGACACGGGAAGAGATCGCACGTTTCCAGATCCTCTGAAGTCACAGAAACCTTTCTGGTGCTGAATCGACGAGTTTGAGGAGACAACGACGAGGACGTTATAATATTGAGGAACGAAGAGTCTAATATTCCTTCTGGTGCACGACACTCGCTCTAGTGGTAACAGGCGCAGAAAACTGTCATTATATTTATGCGGGAGTGAACAAAAGGAATCTTGTCTTTGACTTTCTTGCCTGTGGTATCTCCAGTGGACTTTTTAATTTTGAATCACATGAATAAAAACACTTTAAATACCCATATATCCCAATGAAACTTGAAAAAACTATGTTTCCAAATGTACTAAAAAGACTTATTCGGTCTTCTTGGCAAGGGCGTAGCCGATGGGGAGACCATGGTAAGGCCAGGCGGCACCGGACCAGGTGGCGGGCAAAGCACCGGACCAGGAGGCAGCGGGCCAAGCAGCAGCGCTGTAGGTCAGGGGGTTGACGGCGGGGAAGCCGCTGATGGCGTGGACTCCGGTGGCGGCAGGGAAGGAGTAGGCCAGGGGGTTGAGGAGGAGCTGAGGGTCGGCTTCGGGCTCGGCCTCAGCCTCACGCTTCTTGCGGGCGCCTTCCTCGGCGGTGGTGGAGATGGTCCTGATGGATCCTGGGGTGCTGATGATGGGGACCTTGGGCACCAGAGTGCTGTAGGCGCCGGCGGCGTAGGGGTAGGCGGCAGCGGCGTAGGGGTGGGCGGCGTATGGGTAGGCGGCGTATGGGTGGGCGGCGAAGGGGTGGGCGGAGGAGAAGCTGTAGGTGATGGGCTCAGCTGCCTCGCTCTTGACGGAGACGATGGGGGACCAGGGGGCGATGGCGTGGTTGAGGAGGAGCTGGGGGTCAGCCTCGGGCTCTGCCTCGGCGGCTGCCAGTGCGGCAAGGGCGAACAGAACCTGTCGGGGAACAAGGAGGAAGAGCCGACTTTTACATTGGCCGTCAGTCGAAACGACTGAAGCAACTAAACATGCACTAGATCATTTTAGCAACATGCAAGCATAAAATCCTTTTCATACACCTCTGAGAACTGACTATCCCTCCCCCTACCCCGTTAGAGGAAAGTGGAATGTGGGCAATTGGCCCCACACACAGCGCCCTGCAAATGCTCTCGGTGGAGCGTTTGTTGGCACCGGTCTTCGGGCATCGCCGGGTGAACTCACCAGGAACTTCATGTTGTCAGACTCGGCGGGACGACACAAGATGCACTTCGGTCCATGTGCGGGTCCTTATATACTTCCTCTGCTGTAGACGCCCCCGACCCGCCATGCCACGCCCATCTCCCGCGGCCTTGTCAGCGATGGTCACAATGCACTCTGGATGAGCTCACGACCCCGCCCGTTTAGACCAATCCCCTTGCGAGAACGGTACCGCCAGGGAGGCGGAACTCACTTCGGTTGAACTTGTAAAGTACAACAGGTGAGGAACCAACGCCAGGAGGCGCTGGGTAGCTGCTGCCGAGGCCGATACATTTGTCCTCTGCATTTTGGGGACCACAACTATGTGAATGCAAGACGAGCACGTTTCTGGTTAACCCCACCGACGAATCAGTGCAATACCTGTACAAGACAATATACATATATTATCATCATTCTTTTACACACACACACACACACACACACACACACACACACACACACACACACACACACACACACACATATATATATAAAATATATATATATATATATATATATATATATATATATATATATATCATATATATATATATATATATATATATATATATATATATATATATGCACGAGTGAAGAGGAAGTAAGGTAAATGCAGATTAGAGTTTGAGTTTTTATTCACTGACGTTTCGTCCTTACCAGGACATTCTCAGGTTGCATACAACTTCAGAAAAATCCACAACATATACTTCATCCTTGCCATGTTCCCTTCCATACGCCTCCATGTCTCCATCTGTCCTCTATACTTCTCTGGCGACTCTGACCATATCACGTCCCTCCTCTGTCCACGTCTCTGTCATTATCCGTCCTCTTGACCTCCTTCATCAAGCTCACCATACCTCTAACTCGCTAGCGGTTCATTTGTTTTAATGTAGTCACCTCCCAGACTGGAACATGGTAGAGGTGCTCCACAAAGGACAAGCGGAAAAGAAAAGGAAAATAGTGGAAGCAGCCTACATCGCTTCCCACTCTTGCATCAACCGTAGGGATGGGTCCATAATAAAGATAGCAGGAGCAACAAGCAGCTTGATCATCAAGGAGGTCAAGAGGACGGATAAGAACACTGAGGCGGACAAAGACGGGGACGCGACATGGTCGGAGTCACAAAAGACGTATAGAGGATAGATGAGGGTATGGAGTGCTATTGAATAAGAACCTGTGTCTCAACATTCTCGGCATTTTTTTTCTGTAATATAGTAGTTCGTATTTTTCCTTTTATTGATTCGGCTTAACGTCGCCAAACTCCCCGAAATCAGGAGGCTGGGACGGTATCCCTTAAAGAGGATTTTGTAGCTTGCAACTTAACAAGCCATGCCCTTGGTCCAACTCTCTTACGTCAGGGTTCGTACTCCAGTCACATCAACCTACGTTATCAGAAGCCTGCAAGGGTGCCCCTGACTGAGGACTTTAGAGCATGGAATTTAATGAGCCATGTCTTTGGTCCAACTCACCGGCGGCAGGGTTCGAACTGCCGGTACCTCGATCTCCGACGCTCTATTCCATCCGGACAGCGAACATCCTTTTTCTTAGTCTGTCGTTATCTCTGACGGACTTCGGTCGTCGTCCGAGAACACGACTTGGGCATAATCCAGAAATGGAACGAACTAATGATGTGTATATCTCCATAACAAGGTTAATTCGTTAATGTACATGATCTCACGCTGTCTCCAAATTTAAAAGAAGCTTCATTAAAGGTATGTTTCGTTCAGTGCGATTATTTGACTGCTACCACAGCCATTAATGGCGGGTGACGCGCCTCCTACTACCTGGCATCCTATTTTGGGTAAGCGCGTTGATAGGTTCGGTTAAAATGATTGTCAGCCTCGTACTTTGCACCTCAAAGCGTAACAGCCCCATTCAAAAACCTCACAGGCGCCGTGACAGAGTTCTGATGGCGTCTTGGCACCCGCGAGCAACAGTTTGGGGGTCACTGGTCTATAGCCTTCATCATGTTTCACTTTACGAGTCAAATTTTCGCGGGCAGAATCAGCTGCCTGATGTACGATGATTCGATCATGCATCACAATACTCACGTTATAAAATGTAAAGTTACAGCTGAAGTTCTCATTCTTTTACTCTGAATATCGATAACCATAGAAAATACGATCAAATCACTTCATAGAACATGGAGGTCCCTCAGCTACAAATAGAAAATAAATATCATCAAGACTCCAACGCCGGAATCCTCGCATACTCACTGCGCCTCATGAAGCCTATGTAGGCTTCATCGTATGAAAGGGATTAAGACCCCTACAGGCCCTCAGCACCAACAAGATTTTGGTGCCCCCATATATATGTAGTTCAAAATATAAATTCTAGTAAACCATAGAATGAAATGCTATTTTTCGAAATGAAACCAAATTTACTGATAGAAAATAATGTTCATTTTTGTAAACATCCACTTTATCTATAGCTAAAAAAGCTAGACATGCAAAAAATAAAACACTGATTAATTCAAGTTTCTGTGGTGCCCCCTTTCCCTTGCTGCCGTTAACACGTGCTTATTTTGCTTAATGGTTGATCCAGCCCTGCCTGGTTAGAGGGAAACTCAGTGAATCAGATGTTGTCTTTATTGCATAATGTACAGAAGCATCCTTGTCGAAAGACATCAACAATGACGGAAGATCTAACTTCTTAAAAAAAGATAGGCTGTTGCCGTCCATAATATCGTCATCATCATCATTGTCAGCAGGAGGACAGATGTGGGAAGAGTGCAAACACAACACATTTCTATGAAGCAACTCCTACACACCTCAGACGTAGACAGGAAAAGAAAAAATACGAATAACATGGAAAAATGTAATGAAAGGAAAACATAAAAGTGGGCACAAACAGATTTTGACTAAAAGGCTAGGACGAAGAGAAAGACACGGGAAGGGATCACACGTTTCCAGTTCCTCTGAAGTCACGAAAAATATCTGTTGCTGAATCGACGAGTCTGAGGAGACAACGACGAGGACGTTGTAATATTGAGGAACCAAGAGTCCAACTCCTTCTGGTGTAAGGCACTGGCACGTGATGCTAACAGACACAGAAACCTGTCATTATATATTTGTGAAAGTGAACAAAAGGAATCTTGTCTTTGACTTTCTTACCTGTGGTATCCCCCAGTAGACTTTTTCATTTTGAATCACACGACAAAAAATACTTTCAATGCCCATATATCCCAATAAAACTTGAAGAACCTATGTTTCTAAATGTATTGAAGAGACTTATTCGGTCTTCTTGGCAAGGGCGTAGCCGATGGGGAGACCATGGTAAGGCCAGGCGGCACCGGACCAGGTGGCGGGCAAAGCACCGGACCAGGAGGCGGTGGGCCAAGCAGCAGCGCTGTAGGTCAGGGGGTTGACGGCGGGGAAGCCGCTGATGGCGTGGACTCCGGAGGCGGCGGGGAAGGAGTAGGCCAGGGGGTTGATGAGGAGCTGAGGGTCGGCTTCGGGCTCGGCCTCAGCCTCGCGCTTCTTGCGGGCGCCTTCCTCGGCGGTGGTGGAGATGGTCCTGATGGATCCTGGGGTGCTGATGATGGGGACCTTGGGCACCAGAGTGCTGTAGGCGCCGGCGGCGTAGGGGTAGGCGGCAGCGGCGTAGGGGTGGGCAGCGTAGGGGTAGGCAGCGTATGGGTGGGCGGCGTATGGGTGGGCGGCGAAGGGGTGGGCGGAGGAGAAGCTGTAGGTGATGGGCTCAGCTGCCTCGCTCTTGACGGAGACGATGGGGGACCAGGGGGCGATGGCGTGGTTCAGGAGGAGCTGGGGGTCAGCCTCGGGCTCGGCCTCGGCGGCTGCCAGTGCGGCAAGGGAGAAGAGAACCTGTCGGGGTAACAAGGAGGAAGAGCCGTGTTTTACATTGGCCATCGGTCGAAACGACTGAAGCAACTAAACATGCACGAGATTATTTCAGCATCATGCAAGCATAAAATCCATTTCATACTCTCTAAGAACTGACTATCCCTCCCCCTACCCCTTTTGAGGAAAGTGGAATGTAGGCAATTGGCCCCACACACAGCACCATGCAAATGCTCTCGGTGGAGCGTTTGTTGGCACCGGTCTTCGGGCATTGTCGGATGGACTCACCAGGAACTTCATGTTGTCAGACTCGGCGGGACGACACACGATGCCCTCTGGACCAGATGCAGGTCCTTATATACTTCGTCTGCTGTAGACTCCCCCGCCCCGCCATACCACGCCCATCTCCCGCGGCCTTGTCGCCGATGGTCGCGCTGGGTTCTCGATGCGCTCTCGACCCCGCCCGTTTAGATCAATCCCTTTGCGAGAACGGTACCGCCAGGAAGGCGGAACTCAGAACTTCGGTTCCATTTGTAAAGTACAATAGGTGAGAAGCCTGCGCTAGGTGCTGAGTAGCTGCGGCCGAAGCCGACAGGTTTGCCTTATGTGCTTTGGGGACCACAACTAAGCGAATGCGAAACCAGCTTGCCTCCCGTTACGCCACCGACGCATCATTGCAATATGCACTAAAAATAATATATATATATATATATATATATATATATATATATATATATATATATACATATATATATATATATATATATATATATATATATATATATATATATATATATATATATAATTTTTTTCTTATAAACATTTCTTAGTTCGGACCTCTTGACCAGCATTCCAGTTCGAAGATAAAGGAAACAAAAAAAAAGTAAAATGAAAACACAATAAAAAGTAAAAATTATCGTCAAAAAAATATATAATCCCGATTGTTTTCTAAATTTTGTTTTTGTCATTATTATAAGCGCCGGTATCGCTGCCACGACTAAGGCGTGTGCGCTTGGCCTGCGGCGCTGATCGCTTCGCGCCCTGGCCTTCGGCCTATTAAACATGAGAAACAATAAAAAATAAAAAAAAATGTGTTTTTTATTATCTGTCAACAATACAATCCTTCAACTTTTTTTAGAGCATCATGCCTGTGTCAGGACTTTCTTCATCGTCATAGCCATCTCGCTGCCTCTTTAGGTTGAATATCATCTCCTTTAACACATTTACTTTCGTTCACTTCCTCTTGGTTCTTTAGCCTTTTCTTCATTTTTTCTAGGTTCATCTTTATCCTTTCCCTCACTACTTCTTGATGTGTTTTGAAGTCCTCCATATCGTTCATGAAATCCATCATATCTTTATCTTCGTTTTGAACACGAAGTGCGTGTTCTGGGAGAATGATCTCTTCGGCCTGTTATTCGGTTAGCTCATCAAAGCGGAAACGATCCAAACACGGTTCTTCTTTAGGTTTCATATCAGAATAACAATAATAGACTCATAGGCCGCTTCGCGCAGGCGGACCCGGGTGTAACCAAATGTCACTGGTCCAGATCAGACCATGGAATGGGGAAACTCAATGAAAATATTATTTACTAGTAGATTATTACTATTATCATTACTATTATTATTATCATCATTGCTATTATTATCATCAGTAAACTACTACTGTAAGTCACCATCCCACCACCACGCAGTGGTAAGTGAGAAACCCCTGGTAGGGAAAACCCTGTCAGTCGCAACAAGCCACTGTTTGTTTTAGGCCGGTATTGTGTCGCCTCCCCGCTGGAAAGAACCAATGCGACAAAGCCCGCAGCGGATTCCGGGAATACAACTCACGGCCGCATGCTCATGAGTTCGACACGGTATCCACTGGGTTACCGCGCATCCTTATTATTATTATTATCATTACTATCGATTCTTGTATGATCATCACCACTGTATCATCATTACTGTATCACAACTTTTACTGCATTATCATTCTTACTTACTTCTTACTTCAGCTCCCAGTAGTAGGCGTTATGCCTGTCAGTGGTCCCAGCATGTTCCTCCATCTGGCTCTATCATGGAAGGCCCCTTCCTCCCTCAGAGTTTCGATGTTGGGCAAGTCATGTCTGCTGAGGGCTTCTTCAACATTTTCTTTCCATCTTTTTCTCGGTCTTCCTCTTGGCCTTCTTCCATCCGGCATCCACTCCCAGCATTCCCTTGCAATTCTTTCTCCATCCATTCTTTCTAAATGTCCTAACCATCTTACCTGGGCAGCATCTATTTTGCTTAGCATGGAACAGACGCCAATGCTTTTCCTTATGTCTTCATTTTTTAATTTATCTCTCCTCGTCTTTCCAACTATGGATCTTAATGGTCTCATTTCCGCTGCCTGAATCCTGCATATGTCTACTTTTGTCATTACCCAACTTTCTGAGCCGTATGTTAGGGTAGGAGACAAGACAGTATTGAAAATATTCCTTTTAACTTCGAAAGGTACATTTTTTTTTTCTTTTATTATTTGCCAGAGAGCTCTAACATTATCATTATTACTGTATTATCAATATCACTGTATTATCAATATTACTGTATTATCATTATTACTGTATTATTATTATTATCATCATTGTTATTAATACCATTATGATTTTTTTCCAAAGAGATGAAGTCAGTCAAGTTGCCTCGACGTAACGATTGGATGAGGGCCTGTGTGAATATTCTCGGCATTTTTTCAGCAACATAGTAGTTCCTAATTTTTCCTTTTATTGATTCGGCTTAATGTTACAAGAAGATTTTGTAGCGTGCAATTTAACGAGCCATGTCCTTGGTCCAACTCCCTAGCGGTAAGGTTCGAACTGTCGTCATCTCGACCATCGCCGCAGGTAGAGATGCTCTAACCCGTGCCAGCGAGCTTCCCTTTGATTAGTTTCCAGTTATCTATGACGGGCTTCGGCCATCGTCCGAAAACACGACTTGGGCACAGTCCAGAAATGGAACGAACTAGTGACGTGTATATCTCCACAACAAGGTTGGTTTGTTATTGTAGATGACCTCACGCTTTCTTCAAGTTTCCAAGAAGCTTCATTAAAGGTACGTTTTGCTCGGTGAGACAATTAGCCTTCTACCACAGCCATTAATGGCGGGTGACGCGCCTCCTACTACCTGGCATCCTATTTTGGGTAAACGCGTTGATAGGTTCGGTTAAAATGACTGTCAGAATCGTACTTTGTAGCTGGAAGCGTAACAGCCCCATTCAAAAACCTCACGGACGCCATGATAGAGTTCTGATGACACCACGGCGCCCGCGAGCAACAGTTTGGGGGCCACTGGTCTATACTCTTCACCATGTTTCACTTTACCTGGTTACCGGGCCGGATTAAACTCTTCAATGCGAGTCAAATTCTCGCAGGCAACATCAGCTGCCTGATGTACGATGATTCGATCATGCATCACAATACTCGCGTTATAAAATATAAAGTCACAGCTGAATTTCTCATTCTTTTACTCTGAATATTGATAACCATAGAAAATATGATCAAATCACTTCACAGAATACCGGGGTCACTCAGCTACAACTACAAAATAAATATAATTAAGAATACAACGCCGGCATCCTCATATGCCCATTCGCGTCTCACGACGCCTGCGAAGGCGTCATCGTATGAATGGGGTTAAGACCCATAGAGGGGGTTTACACGGTCTAACGGTTCGTCGAACGCGGTTCGACAGACACGCGTTTAAAGTGATGTGTGAACGTGTGAACGGGGTATTTGGTTGTCGAACCTACAAGATTCTGGTGCCCACATACATATGCAATTCAAAACATAAACAACAATAAATCGTAAAATAAAATTTCATTTTTCGAAATTAAACAAAATTTTCTGAAAGATGGAAAATAATGTTTATTTTTGTATAAATCCACGTTATCTACAGTTAAAAAAGCTAGCTGCAAAAACAAAACAAAAAGTAATTAATTAAAATTTCTGTGGTCCCCCCTTTACCTTGCTGCCCTAAGCACGTGCTTATTTTGCTTAACGGTTGATCCAGCCCTGCCCGGTTAGAAGAAAAATCAGTGAATCAGATGTTGTGTTTATTGCATAATGTATAGAAACATCCTTGTCGAAAGACGCCATCGATGACGTATAAGGTCTTCAAGGAAAACATTTTAGGTTGGTGTAGTCCTTGTTATCGTTATCATCATAATCATTATCAAAAAGAAGACGACAGGTATGTGGGAAGAGTACAAACACAACAAATTTCTAGGAGGCAACTCCTACACACCTCAGACGTAGACAGGAAAAGAAAAAGTACAAATAACATGGGAAAATGTAAAGAAAGGAAAACATAGAAGTGGGCACAAACAGATTTTGACTAAAAGGCTAAGACGAAGAGAAAGACACGGGAAGAGATCACACGTTTCCAGTTCCTCTGAAGTCACGAAAAATATCTGTTGCTGAATCGACGAGTTTGAGGAGACAACGACGAGGACGTTGTAATATTGAGGAACAAAGAGTCTCCAACTCCTTCTGATGTACGACACTGGCACCTAGTAGTAACAG
>NC_134816.1:40542884-40547884 GCF_046742065.1 Oratosquilla oratoria
TGGTGATGATAGTGATGACGATGGTGACAGTGATGAAGATTGTGATGAAGATGGTGATGGCAACAGTGATAATAATGATGATGATGGTTGTAACCATAGTTTGGGCCAAGGGTAATTAAACCGTAAATTGGAAAATGAATACAAGGGTCTCGCGTTAACTGTATCCAGAAGAAGCTACCCTGAAGAGGAACTGCTGAGCGCACAGACCAGATCTTTTCAATTTGGGGAGCAATGGGGACCCCCTAAGGCAAGGGTTCTCATTGGGGGTGAAATTCACCCCCAGGGGGGAATTTTGGGATTTCTGGGGGGTGATTTGTGACCACAGTCAGCTTACGGGGTGAGGAAAGCAATTATAGGTTTTGGCCTATCTGGCCTGTCACCTGGGCTGGATTTATACTAATTTGGGAAAAATATATACTAATTTGGAAAAAATAAAAGGGTTTTTAGTAATATTTGCATATTATTTAGAATGCACCTTTTGAAACAGACAATCTTGGAAAGGAGGGGGGGAATGACATTCTGACAAATGGTGAAAGGGGTGAATGGGCCAAGTAAGGCTGAGAACACTTGCCCTAAGGGATCCATGACAAGATTAGATGCCATGGACTACTGTCACAAATTGTACATTTTCATATAATGTGAGGATTCTGAATATGCTTTAAAAATCTACCAAATACAAGATAATCTTGATTGTCGACTTTGTAAGAAAGAAAAGTGTTTCTCTTCAAAGACATTTTATTATCATCGCTATCATCTACTTTTTTTGGGGGGGGAGCGGGAGAATTATTGAAGAAAAGGTTGAGAACCGCTCGCATAGACGATCGGGCGGTCAATAAGAAATGATGTCATCGTTGACGTGTGCATTAGATGATGCTGAGGATGCAATATGGCGGCGATGCTCCGACCAAATCTTGTAGGTCCCCGCATCGGATATTAGCATCAATTAAGGTGGGACTTTAATACATGATAATAATGGTGATTGTGATGATGATGGTGACTGTGATGATGATGGTGATTGTGATGATGATGACGATAACGACAATGATAATGATGATGATGATGATGATGATGACGACGACGACGACGAAGACAATGATACTGATAATGATGATGACGATGATAGTGATAAATGGGAACACTGCAATCATTAGGACAAAGAAAGCAAAGATAATGAAAAAGGAATAGGAACACATGAAAAAATAATCAAACAAATAAATAAATAAGAAATCGTAATAATTACGAGAAAGAAAATCACAGTTGAAAAGGACACCATTTCAAACACTTTCTGATATGTCTTATGGGATGTTTATTTATATTCTTCAATGTTTTACACTAATTTTTCTCCTATTTTTTATCCATCTTAACTATTTTTTATTTATTTACCTTTAATGATTTGCTTATTCATGTATTTATATTTTCATTTTGATCTATTTACTTATTTATTTCTTATTAACCCACATTATTAATGTTTAATTCACTTATCTATTTATCTTACTTATATATTCATTTATTCATTAACTTATTCATCTATTTATCTACTTATTTTTATTTATTTATTTTGTAATAAAACAAGTTCTGTGGGCGAACTTGGCAACAAAGAACAGAATATCATAAAACCCATCCTTCCCGCTTCACCTCTCATGGATCCTTTGTATGCACATCCTTATTTCAGGTTACATAACATTCTCCTTGTCCTTCTCCCCCTCTACATACGTCTCCCACTCCCTCCATTCCGTGAGTTCCGCCTATTTGCAATTATTCACTCTAAGACACAGTACTCAACTTCAGATATTTACTAGTCACAACTTTGATGTCATTTATGTTACGAATCTCCTAGTAATGTCCTAAGCATCTATCCGCTTCAATCTTCATGTCCAACTTTCATTCTTCGATGTCCACTTTCCTCCAAAATCGATCTTCATTGGCTTTACTTCCCCCTAGCGCAGTGGAGCCAGGACAAGAATTTAGGGGGCAGTTTTATGGCCTGCTGTTTAAGAATGATTTATTTGTATATAATGTGAGGAATCTCTATAAGAAAAAAAAACTTACATTACTCTTTCCCTGCAGAAGAAACGTCAGCTGATTATGATTGTCAACTTTTGATAAAGCAAAGGCTTTACGTTTATTATCATTATATTTTCTTTTATTATTATTTTTGGGACCTTGTTTTTGGCGGGGTGGGATTAAGGATTAAAAATGAAGGGAAGCCACACGAGTGAAAAAGGTCGAGAACCACTGGTCTAAGACGCTGTGTTTAAGTTAAAGAAAACTATCGTTCATTTTTCAAAAAAAGACAAACCTTTTCTCTTTTGTATTCGTTCACGAACTCCCGTGTCTTACCAACCCAGGCGATTCTATTCACGCCAGGGCCGTAAAGCCGATGGTGGCGGCATGTGGAGGCCGAAAATCGCTCTTACGGCAGACTGGGTGTGAATGGATCTTCGTCATGACAATGCAAAGGATGGAAGTTAGTTCTTGACTGCTACGACAGATGGCAGCACGCGTGAGGACCTTCCCATACACAAACACGTATTCAAGTTCGTAAGGCAATCTAGTGGACATTCAAAACTGTCCCAGAGTGTGTGTGTGTGTATATGAATATAAATATATATATATATATATATATATATATATATATATATATATATATATATATACATATATATATATATATATATACATTATATATATATATATATATATATATATATACACATTATATATATATATATATAAATATATATATATATATATACACATATATATGATAAAAGGCGCTTAAGGTAAATCGTCAAGCGCTGTTGGTAAACTAGTCATCAACAACAACAACAACAAAATCATATTATTACGAAAAGTATGAAAAATTATGTTATCCTAGCTTTGTTGTATCATGAAAAATAATGATATCGACAACATTAACAACAACAATAATAATAACATTAACAATAATAATATTGATAAATAATAATGACAATAATGATGACAATGACAATGATGACAATGATGATGACAACGATGACGAAGATGATGATAGTAATAATGAGAATAAAATAGTAAGACGATAACAACGGATTATAAACTGATAAGAAAGTGAAATGAGATAGATACGGCATAAACGAAAGATGATATTCACCAAGCTTTGTTCTATCATTACCAAAAATGAAATAGAATAAAAGAAAACGAAATAAAACTATTAAGTAAATAAATAGACAAATAAACAAATATAAAGGAAATAGATATATAGATAAACAGATAGACAAATGAATAAATAAATAGATAAATGAAAATCAAATATAAAATAAACGAAAAATAAACTAATAGAAAAATAAAGAATGAAAAAGAAAAATTAAATCAATAGACAAGATTACAAGTAGATAAAATGTACCTCCCTTCTTTTATAGCACTCCTTCAGTGTCTGACATCCTTACTACTTCCCTCGTTATCTATGTCGTCTACTCCCTTAATCTAATTCCTCCTTTAATCTACTTACCTACTTTCCCCCTGTTCCTGAACAGTTAACATCAGGAACTAGAGTCAAGCCCCAGTTAGCAATACTAAATCCGGTAAAACCCCATAATCACGCAGACCCGGATCTTTAACATGGGTCTTATTTTGTCCAATAACTCCTAAAATTAACCTAACCTAGTCTGACGTCACCATTCCATAAGTGAAATAGATCCTCCAAATGCAAAGAAAAAAAAATGAATAATATGTTTGCGTGATACTAGACTCCTAAATCCATCTGAAGAATGAGATTAAGTGTTTTGAATCTGCTCGGGAACGAATTCAAATTCTCTGTTCTTATCGTTCCCTTCTTGTGACTCACCAAGTTTCTAAATATGCCAGTTACATTATACGAATACAAACCGAAAGCGAGTTCTTTACAATTCGTTCACCTTTCTCTTAGGATCACTATCTTGTCTCTTACACTTCTGTGCCTCTTAAAAAAAATCAGCTAAAAGTATTGAAGTGTTCCCCCGTGGATCACGTGTTCCCCCGTGGGCCCGGGGGTGTGGACACAAGGCCACGACCAGGATGGGCGGGGCGGAAAGGGTCCGAGAGCGAGCGCGGGGGTATATAAGAGGCCACACCCGGCCCATTTCCATCGTGAATCGCCACTCCGACGAAGACGACAACATCATCATGAAGGTCCTGGTGAGTAAAGAGAAGAGGCGCCCGCACCGTCCTCGTGCTTTATCGTGTCCCAAGATTATGTCTCGTTTGTTGCTTGTTGTGATCGAAGGTGACCGGCCTATACCGAGAAAGAACGACCGTACCGTACAGTTGGTCGCCAGCGGTGACTGCTCCTCTGAATATAGGTTTCTCTTCCTCATCCTCACTCTCTTCCCCGACAGGTTATCCTGTGTCTTGCCGCACTGGCGGCCGCCGAGGCCGAGCCCGAGGCTGACCCCCAGCTCCTCCTGAACCACGCCATCGCCCCCTGGTCCCCCATCGTCTCCGTCAAGAGCGAGGCAGCTGAGCCCATCACCTACAGCTTCTCCTCCGCCCACCCCTTCGCCGCCCACCCATACGCCGCCCACCCATACGCCGCCCACCCATACGCCGCCCACCCATACGCCGCCTACCCCTACGCTGCCCACCCCTACGCCGCTGCCGCCTACCCCTACGCCGCCGGTGCCTACAGCACTCTGATGCCCAAGGTCCCCATCATCAGCACCCCAGGATCCATCAGGACCATCTCCACCACCGCCGAAGAAGGCGCCCGCAAGAAGCGTGAGGCTGAGGCCGAGCCCGAAGCCGACCCTCAGCTCCTCCTCAACCCCCTGGCCTACTCCTTCCCCGCCACCACCGGAGTCCACGCCATCAGCGGCTTCCCCGCCGTCAACCCCCTGACCTACAGCGCCGGTGCTTGGCCCGCTGCCTCCTGGTCCGGTGCCTGGCCCGCCACCTGGTCCGGCGCTGCCTGGCCCTACCATGGTCTCCCCATCGGCTACGCCCTGGCCAAGAAGACCGAGTAAATCTTCCTCGCCAGGTTTCTC